>NC_044321.2:53889406-54129829 GCF_007474595.2 Lynx canadensis | reverse complement strand
ACAGAGAGACAGAGAGAGACAGAGAGAGAAATACACAAAGGATTGCATAAGAAAAACAAGTCCCCCAAACCATTGACTGGGAAACAAGAGGGGCTTATTATCACAAATTTTTCACAAAGTCAGAAGTTTTAGAAGTCTGCACCATCACCAGGGTTGAGCCTGGTGGACATAGCAGTGTTCCTGTGGAGGAGGCAGAGGCCTGGAAGCAGACCGCATGCTTTGAAGATCCAATGGGAGAGATAGTTCCCCTTCTGGT
Organism: Lynx canadensis; assembly: GCF_007474595.2. Taxonomy (NCBI): domain Eukaryota; kingdom Metazoa; phylum Chordata; class Mammalia; order Carnivora; family Felidae; genus Lynx; species Lynx canadensis. The sequence continues at coordinate 54,129,573 of NC_044321.2, read as the reverse complement.
ATTGCATTAAGGAGAGGCAACATTGCATCTCAGGGGTCAAAAGAGCCAGCAGGGTCCAGTGAGCTTCCCTGTTCATTAGCATAGGAACAAAAGCAGCTGCTCAGGGCAGCTAACTGGGATGTTGGATGCTGGATTTTTGTTACACTTTACAATAAATTCCAAGGCTTTCTGTGGTACTGTGACTGTTTTTTGGGGGGGACAACTAGCACCACCCACAGCATGGTGAGACCCTCCTCGAGAGGACCATCACAGGTCCTTAACACACCTAAAATTTGGGGTTTTGAAACCCAGCTCCATGCCTGAGATAAAATACAAGAGCACTACACTGCAGGGCAGGTAGATGGCTCAGACACAGATAAGGTGAAGGCAAAGATCTGGCAGAAGCCTAAGACACAAGAAGGGAGATTGTTTGCTCTTTTGTGAGGGCTCCCTGCACAGCAGCTAGCATGAACTCTCCACTCCATGGAAGAGAGTGGGCTGTCACCATTTTTCACCCTTCCCATCAGCATTGAAAGACTTCAGCAAGCTCACAGTGCATACATAGAGGCTTGAACTGCTTAAACCAAGCTCCCAGCCCCTGCAATCTGCAAGTGCCTTTTTAAGTAGGACAAATGTGATTGAGAACCAGAGCAGCAGGACCCTTCTCCAGAAGACCAGCACAAACCCCCTGCACACACCAGGTCTACTGAACATAGAGTCCTGAACATATTTCAGCTCTAGTGGAAATAGACCCAAGCACAGGTGTTCCTAACACAAAAAGATTGAGACCTAGAAAAAATGCATGGATGGAAGAATTCATCCCAAAAGGAAGAACAAGAACAGGCTACAAAAAGGGAGGCAATCAAAACAGATATAAGTAATATACCTGAACCAGAATTTAAAACAGCAAGCATAAGGATACTAGCTGGGTTTGAGAAAAGCATAGAAGACACCAGGGAGTCCCTCACTACAGAGATAAAAGACCTAAAAACTAGACCGGTTGAAATAGAAAATGTTAGATGCAAAACCGACTGTGTGTAATGACCACAAGGATGGAAGAAACATATGAATGAATAAGTGATATAGAAGGTAAAATTATGGAAAATAATGAAGTTGAAATGAGGAAGGGAAGAAAAAATACTGGATCACGAGTGTAGACTTAGGGAACTCAGTGACTCCATAAAGCGTAATACCATTCTTATCATAGGAGTCCCAGAAGAAGAGAGGGGAAAAAAGGAAGAAGGCTTATTGAAGTAAATTATACTGAAAACTTCCCTAATATTGAGGAGGAACTAGACATCCAAATTCAGGAGGCACAGAGAACTCCCATCAAAATAAACAAAAGCTGGTCAATATCAAGACATATAGTAATAAAATTTGCAAAATACAGAGGTATGGAAAGAATCCTGAAAGCAACAAGGGAACAGAAATCCATAAGCTACAAAGGAAGAAAATTAGGTTAGAAGCAGATCTTTCCACAGGAACCTGGCAGGTCAGAAGGGAGTGGCATGATGTATTCAACATGCTGAATGGGAAAACTATGCAGCCAAGAATACTTTATCCAGAAAGGCTATCAATCAGAATAGAAGGAGAGATAGTTTCCCAGACAAACAAAAACTAAAGGAGCACGTGACCACTATATCACCCCTACAAGAAATATTAAAGGGGACTCTTTGGTTGACAGCAAAAGACTGTAAGCAACAAAGACTAGAAAGGAATAGAGAAAATCTCCAGAAACAATAACTTTACAGGTAATAGAATGGCAGAAATTCATCTCTATCAATAATCACTTTGAAAAAATTTTGTAACATTTATTTATTTTTGAGAGAGACAGAGACAGACTGAAAGCTGGGGAGGGGCAGAGAGAGAGGGAGACACACAGTCCAAAGTGGGATCCAGGCTCTGAGCTAGCAGTTCAGAGCCCGACATAGGCCTTGAACACATGGACTGCAAGATCATGACCTGAGCTGAAGTCAGCTGCTTAACTGACTGAGCCACCAGGCGCCCTATCAATAGTCACTTTGAATATAAATGGACTAAGTGCTTCAATTGAAAGACATCAGGTACGAGAATGGATAAAAAAAAAAAAAGATTCATCTATATGCTGCCCACAAGACAGTCATTTTATTTTATTTTATTTTATTTTATTTTATTTTATTTATTTTTTATTTTTTTTTTTGCTATTTTATTCACCTCCACATTCAGTTCTATCTCATTTTATTTATTTATTTATTTATTTATTATTTTTTTATTATTGTATGCATTTTTTTCCAATATATGAAATTTATTGTCAAATTGGTTTCCATACAACACCCAGTGCTCATCCCAAAATGTGCCCTCCTCAATACCCATCACCCACCCTCCCCTCCCTCCCACCCCCCATCAACCCTCAGTTTGTTCTCAGTTTTTAAGAGTCTCTTATGCTTTGGCTCCCTCCCACTCTAACCTCTTTTTTTTTTCCTTCCCCTCCCCCATGGGTTTCTGTTAAGTTTCTCAGGATCCACATAAGAGTGAAAACATATGGTATCTGCAAGACAGTCATTTTAGACCTAAAGACACTTCCAGATTGAAAGTGAGGGTATAGAGAACCATCTGTCATGCTAATGGACATCAAAAGAAAGCCAGAGTAGCCATACTTACATCAGGCAAGCTAGGTTTTAAGCCAAAGACTGTACAGATATTAAGAAGGACATTATATAAAATTAGAGACCTATCCATCAAGAAGATCTAACAATTGTAACTATTTATGCTCCCAACTGGAAAGCACCCAAATGCATAAATCAATTAATAACAAACATAAAGAAACTCCTTGATAATAATTCAATAATGGTAGGAGACTTTAACAACTTTTTTAAATGTTTATTTATTTTCGGGAGAAAGAGAGAGAGAGAGAGAGATGGAGCACAAGTGGGGAAGGGACAGAGAGAGAGGGAGACAGAATCTGAAGCAGACTCCAGGCTCTGAGCTGTCAGCACAGAGCCCAATGCTGGACTTGAATTCATGAACTGTGAGTCATGTCCTGAGCCAAAGTTGGACAATCAACCAACTGAGCCACCCAGGTGCCCCCAATAATGGTAGGAGACTTTAACACCCCACTTACAACAATGGGCAGACTATCTAAGGAGAAAATCAACAAGGAAACAATGGCTTTGAATGACACGCTGACCTGATAGATGTAATAGATATATTCAGAACATTTCATCCTAAAGCAGCAGAGTACACATTCTTTCTCGAGTGCACATGAAACATTCTCCAGAATAGATCACTTACTGGGTCAAAATTTGGGCTTCAACAAGTAGAAAAATGTTGAGATGATATCATGCATGTTTTCTGACCACATCACTATGAAACTTGAAGTTAACCACAAGAAACAATTTGGAAGACCACAAAAGTCAATTGAGCTTGATTTCAAGAGTCAATTGACTCTTGATTTCAGCTCGGGTCATGATCTCATGGTCGTGAGATTGAGGCCTGCCTTTGGTTCTGTGCTGTGGAGGCTGCTTAAGATTATCTCTCTCCCTTTTTCTTCGGCCCTCTTCTACTTGTACTCTTAATCACTCTCTCAAAAAAAATACATAGAAGCCAATGAAAATGAAAACACAACAGATCAATACCATTGGGATGAAGCAAAGGCAGTTATAAGAGGGAGATATAAAGTAATACAGGCCTACCTAAGGAAGCAAAACGTCTCAAATACACAACCTAACCTTACACCTAATGGAGCTAGGAAAGGAAGAGCAAATAAAGTCTAAAGCCAGCAGAAGAAGGGATGGAATAAAGGTTAGAGCAGAAATAAATGAGATAGAAACAAAAAAAGCAGTCCAACATATCAATGAAACTAAGACCTGATTCCTTGAAAGAATTTACAAAATTTATAAACCTTAGCCAGACTTATCAAAAAGAAAAGAGAAAGGACCCAAATAAATATAATCATAGATGAAATAGGAGAGATCACAACCAACACCACAGAAATACAAACAATTATAAGAGAGTATTATAAAAAATATATGCCAACAAGCTGGGAAAACTGGAAGAAATGGATAAATTCCTAGAAACATATAAACTGAAAAATGGAGGCAGGAAGAAATAGAAAATTTGAACAGACCCATAACCAGCAAAGAAAAAAAAAACCCTCAATAGAATAGGGGTAGGGGGAACATACCTCAAATCATTAAGGCCATATACGAAAGACCCACAGCTAATATCATCCTCAATGGGGAAAAACTGAGAGGTTTTCCTCTATAGTCAGGAACAAGACAGGGATGTCCAGTCTCACCATTGTTATTTAATATAGTACTGTAAGTCCTAGCCTCAGCAATCAGACAACAAAAAGAAATAAAAGGCATCCAAATCAGCAAAGAACTCAAACTGTTATTTGCAGACAACATGATACTCTATGTAGAATATCTGAAAGACTCTACCTAAAAAATTGCTAGGACTAATATATGTATTCAGCAAAATAGCAGGAAATAAAATCAACATACAGAAATCGGTTGCATTTCTATATACCAGTGATGAAGCAGCAAAAGGGGAAATCAAGGAATAGATCCCATTTACAATTGCACCAAGACCCATAAGATACCTAGGGATAAATCTAACTAAAGAGGTAAAAGATCTGTACTCTGAAAACTATGGAGCACTTATGAAAGAAGTTGAAGATTACATGAAGAAAGGGAAAGGCATTCCTTGCTCATGGATTGGAAGAACAAATATTGTTAAAATGCCTATACTATCAAAAGCAATCTACACATTTAATGAAATCCCTATCAAAATACCACCAGCAGTTTTCACAAAGCTAGAACAAATAATCCTAAAATTTGTATGGAATCACAAAAGACCCTGAGTAGCAAAAGCAATCTTGAAACAAAACAAAACAAAACAAAACAAAACAGCAGGGCTGGAGGTATCACAATTTTGGACCTTAAGCTGTATTACAAAGCTGTTGTCATAAAAACAGTATGGCACTGGCACAAAAACAGACACATAGATCAATGGAACAGAATAGAAAATCCAGAATTGGACCCACAACTCTATGGTCAACTCATCTTCAATGAAGCAGGAAAGAATATTGAAAGGAAAGAAGATAGTCTCTTCAACAAATGATGTTGTGAAAACTGTACAGCAACACGTAGGATAATGAATCTGGACCACTTTCTACACCATACACAAAAATAAATTCAAAATGGATAAAAGACCTAAATGTGAGACAGAAAACCATCAAAATCATGGAAGAAAACACAGGCAGTAAACAGTTTGACCTCAGCCAAAGCAACTTCTTATGAGACATGTTGTTGGAGGCAAGGGAAACACAAGCCAGCTTGAAGTATTGGGACTTCATCAAGTTAAAAAGATTCTGCACAGTGAAGGAAATAATCAACAAAACTAACAGGCATCCTTAGGAATGGGAGAAAATATTTGCAAATGACCTATTTGATAAAGAGGGGGCACGTGGGTGGCTCATTTGGTTGATCATCTGACTCTTGATTTCAGCTCAGCTCATGATCCCAGGGTTGTGGGGTCAACCCCCAAGTCAGGCTCTGTGCTGAGTGTGGGGCCTGTTTAAGATTCTCTTTTTCTCTCCCTCTGCCCCTCTCCCCCACTTTTGTGTACTCTCTCGCTCTCTAAAATAAACAAAAAAGTGTTTGTATCCAAATCTCTAAAGAACTTACAAAATTCAACACCCACCAAAACAAATAATACAGTAAAAAAAAATTGGCAGAAGAAATGAATAGACATTTTTACAAAGAAGACATCCAGATTGTCAACAGACACATGAAAACATGGTCAACATTTCTCATCACCAGGGAAATACAAATGAAAACCACAATGGGATACCTCTTCACACCTGTCAGAAAGACTAAAATTAACAATACAGGAAACAAAAGATGTTGTTGAGGATGTGGAGAAAGTGGAACCCTCTTACTCTGTTTGTGAGCATGCAAAGTGGTGCAGTGACTCTGGAAAATAGTACAGAGGTTTCTCAAAAAGTTAAAAATAGAACTACCCTATTATCTAGCCATTGTACTGCTAGGTATCTACCCAAAGGATACAAAAAATACTGATTTGAAGGGGCACATGAACTGCAATATTTATAACAGCATTATAAATAATAACCACATTATGGAAAGAGCCCAAATATCCATTGATTGATGAGTGGATAAAGAATATGGGGTATACATATTCAATGGAATATTACTCAGCCATTAAAAAGAATGAAATCTTGCCACTTGCAACAATATGAATGGAGCTAGTGTGTATTATGCTAAGCAAAATAAGTCAATTAGAGAAAAACAAACACCATATGATCTCACTCATGTGTGGAATATAAGAAACAAAACATATGAACATAGGGGAAGGGGAAAAATTGAGAGGGAAGCAAACCATAAGAGACTCTTAATTATAGAGAACAAACTGAGGGTTGATGGAAGGAATTTGGGTAGGGGATGGGATAAATGGGTGATGGGCATTAAGGAAGGCACTTGTTATGATTAGCACTGGATGTTGTATGTAAGTGATGAATCACTAAATTCCACTCCTGAACCCAATATTACAGTATATGTAAACTAACTAGAACTTAATTGAAACTTTGAAAGAAAAAAGTTTTTAAAAAATGAAATAGACCACAATTTCTTTATCCATTCATTAGTTGATGGACATTTAGGCTCCTTCCATAATTTGGCTATTGTTGAAAGTATATACAATGGAATACTACTTGGCAATGAGAAAGAATGAAATATGGCCTTTTGTAGCAACGTGGATGGAACTGGAGAGTGTTATGCTAAGTGAAATAAGTCATACAGAGTAATACAGATACCATATGTTTTCACTCTTATGTGGATCTTGAGAAACTTAACAGAAGACCATGGGGGATGGGAAGGGAAAAAAAAAGTTAGAGAGGGAGGGAGCCAAACCATAAGAGACCCTTAAAAGCTGAGAATAAACTGAGGGTCGATGGGGGTGGGAGGGAGGGGAAAGTGAGTGATGGGCATTGAGGAGGGCACCTGTTGGGATGAGCACTGGGTGTTTTATGGTAACGAATTTGACAACAAATTTCATATTTAAAAAAAAAGAGTTGGATGCTTAGCTGACTGAGCCAACCAGGCACCCGTAGCCTGGAAGGCATTGTAATGCAATGGCAAAAAGTGGCTTCAGATTCATACATGGATTTAAATCTCTAGTACATCATTTAATTTCTGGGTGATCTTGGCCAAGTAGCTTAAATTCTCTGAGTTTTGGTTTCTTCATCTGTAAAATGAAGGTGACAATACAACGTTTCTCACAGAGTTGTCATGCAAAGTAAAGGAGACCATTTATGTAAAGTACCTGGCATAAGAGAAGTCATCAACCTATGCTATCCCCTAGTCCTCTACTTCTTTTTTTTTTATTTAAAAATTTTTAAATGTTTATTTATTTTTGAGAAAGGGAGAGACAGACAGAGTGTGAGCAGGGGAGGGGCAGAGAGAGAGGGAGACACATAATCCGAAGCAGACTTCAGGCTCTGAGCTGTCAGCCCAGAGTCTGATGTGGGGCTCGAACTCATGAACCTTGAGATCATGACCTGAGCCGAAGTTGGGTGGGATGCTCAACCGACTGAGCTGCCCAGGTGCCCCTATAGCCTTCTATTTCTTAATCTTACTTCCCGTCTGGTTTCTCTTCTTGTTACTGATATATCCCAGTTAACTTATGCATCTTTTCTCCCTTTTTGTGAAAGAAGAACTGTAACATTTTAGGACAAACACACTTAAGATTTTTTACAAGAAACACAAGGGTTATAAAATATTACTTTATATCATCAATATAAAACTCTCTTAAAACCTATCTCACAAATTACTGAAGCTTAAGAAACACCTTTTGGAAAATTACCTTTCTTTCCAGGCTCCCAGAGCATTTAAAAAACCCTCCTGGGGCGCCTGAGTGGCAAAGCCTGCTTCAGATCCTCTGTCTCCTTCTCTCTCTCTGCCTCTCTGTCTCTCAAAAATAAATAAATATTTTAAAAAACCCTTTCCATATATATGTATTTCCACATGTGGATAAGAGCAAATGACAAACAAGTATTGTAATGAAATATTTTAATGAAGCCAGCTGTGGTCCCAGATGGGAGAGATGAAGCAGAAGCTGGCATATTAAATTAATATTGGATATTTATTTTATTTTCTTGGGGACGTATATTGCCTTTCCTAAAAATCTATCACATATGGTTTCTTTACTTTCCTTCTATTTATACCTTGCAAATTGTGAAAACAATTTGAAATTTATAAGAGGCTGATCTGCTTCTTTGGGTTAACGGTTATGGTTCTGATTCCAGCATGAAGGACAGATAGACACATCAAGCTGATAAGCTCCTATCCTGGATGAACCTAAGCTGATGAGACTTATAGCTGTCCTGCAACTCCACATTAGAGTAATCCACTAAAATGATTAACTCCAGGATTTCAGGTTTTGGTTCTTAAAACCTGAAAGGGAGTCTTGGCTGTGTTGTTATGCTGCGGACTCTTTGAATGTCCTAAAAGTTGAGAAACATATTTAACCAGACCACAAATCAGGATAGAGTTTCTGTGTTAGGTGAAGTGTAAATTTCCTCTGAGAATGTTTTTGTTTTTGTTTTCCTATAATGATGATGAACAGGGACCAAGTTGTGGTTTTATATAAATAGTAATGTTTCTCTAGGAATATCATTGTGAGCAATCTCACTCCTTTCTGCCTCTGATGCTGTTCATTGGAACAAGAGCAATGAAAAAGCTTTGAACTCAACCAACATTTATTGAGGGGTTATTATATTCCAGGCGCTTTCACATACATTACTATAGTTAATTCTTAGAAAAAATTTTTACGAATATATTATTTCAAGGAGAGTATACATGACTTACTCAGGTCACAGAGATTCTAAGGGGTGGAGTTAGACCATATTTCAGCTCTGTATTACCTATATTGTTCGAAGCTCTGTGTTCTTCCCACAGCATCACAGCTAAAATAGAGTGATTCCTCATCTCTGCCCTGTATTAAGACTCTGTCCTGTATTAGAGGTGGCGTTATCTTTACATACAAGAAATAGGGAAAATGGGATTTGTATTCCCCAATATTTTTTACAAAGTTTATTTTTAGATCAGTTTTAAGGTCATAGCAAAATTGAGAGGGAGGTACAGAGATTTCCCATAAAGCCCTCCACCAACACATGTACAGCCTCCCTCATAATCAACATCTCCCACCAGAGTGGCACATTTGTTACAGTTAATGAACCTACATTAACACATCATAATCACCCAAAGTCCACAGTTTACATTAGGGTTCACTCTTGGTGTTGTACATTCTATGAGTTTGGACAAATGTATAATGGCATGTATCCACCATTATAGCAGCATACATAGTATTTTCACTGCCCTAAAAATCCTCTTTTACTCCATCTATTCATCTCTCTTCTCCCTTTACACACCCTCTGGCCCAAACCATATTTTTACTGTCTTCATAGTTGTGTCTTTTCCAGAATGTCATAATGTTGGCTTCATACAGTAGGTAGCCTTTTCGGATTAGTTTCTTTAACTAATATGCATTTAAGTTTCCTTCATATTTTTTTTGTCTTGATAGCTCCTTTCTTATTAGCAACGAATGAAATTCCATTGTACAGATATAACACAGCTTATTTGTACATTTACCTACGGAAGGACCTCTTGGGTCCTCCCAAGTTTTGGTAATCCTGAATTACCAAAGCTGAGACAGCCGAAAGAGGACCAATTTCTAAATACTCAACATCCTTTAGTACTGTTTCCTAAAAAAACTATTTGCCTGAGAACTCATCTTCTCTTTGTCTTTCCCACTTGCTTTTCCAAGTTTCTCAAAATGAAAGCATACTTTTCAAAGGTCAAGAATTTTACTATGGTATATTGACCCAGGGTGTAAATAACTCTTGGTGCTAAGCAAAGCAACAATTTCACAAATTGATGTCCAGGAATCTTCTTTAAGTTGAGGCCCTATAACTACCCCTTCCCCATCCACCTCACTAAGACCTGCATTTCCAATAAAGTTTATGTTTTATGTTTAATAATGACAAATACCATAGGATTTCACTCATGTGGAATTTAAGAAACAAAATAAGCAAGTGGAAAAAAAGAGAGAGAGATGCAAACCAAGAAATAGACTCTTAATTACAGAGAAAAAAAATGATGGTTATCAGAGGGGAGGTGGGTTGGATGATGGGTTAAATAGGTGATAGGCATGAAGGAGGGCACTTGTTATGAGGAGCACCGGGTGTTGTATGGAAGTGTTCAATCACCATATTGTATACCCGAAACTAAATATTATACTGTATGGTAACTAACTGAAATTTAAATAAAAAACTTAAAAAAAACCCTGAATGACCAAACTTACCCAGTCAAATAATGTAAGGTAATTAATTGACTCAAATCTTTGATCCATGAAACAAGATATCCTAAGGATAGCAGCACAATCCTATTCTATGGTTCATATTGACAGAAGGGTTTATGACCTTGATGTTGGTTTTCAGGATACCCTAATTGTATAATGGCTATTTGAGGTTTGTTGCTACAAATACAATTTATGAGATCTGAAAAAAATTTCATGCTATTTTTATGTATTGTGTATGAATAACAATAGCAATTGTAACTCAGTCTAGAAAACTTTCTATACTTGGAGCCTATGATCACAAGGAAATAAAAATAATTCAATATCTATTTATGGACATGTCTTTTTTGCAGAGAAATTCAATATGGTGATCAATAGGAGACTTTCAAGTATAAAAATATATTGTAATACAATTCTGTGCGGAGAATGCGATGGACATTTGATTTCAAGAAGAAAAAGAAACAATGTAAGTTTTCTGAAGGTTAAAGGAAAGTTTACACTTTCGTGTTTAATGTTTGATAGTAGGCATCAAATTGCTCTGGTATTTAGAAACCAATGAAAACCTTTAATTTTTTTTAATGTTTATTTATTTCTGAGACACAGAGAGACAGAGCATGAGTCGGGGAGGGGCAGAGAGAGAGGGAGACACAGAATCAGAAGCAGGCTCCAGGCTCTGAGCTGTCACCACAGAGCCTGACGCAGGGCTCAAACTCACAAACCGTGAGATCATGACCTGAGGCGACTTTGGCCGCTCAACCGACTGAGCCACCCAGATGCCCCCCAATGAAAGTGTAATATAACAGTTTTATTTTAAGTTGTCCATATGTATAGTATGCTAGATATTATACCTTTTGCAACTATTTAAACATGATGAAAAAATTTAGATATCAACCTAAAAATATGTGAGGTAGTACATAGCTTCTCAAAATTCTTCTAGGGGTTATGTGGATAAAAGTTTGAAGATCCCAATCCTTTAGGGTTGTTGTGAGGGTTAGTTATAATCTGTGAAAAGCTTCTAGGATAATGCTCAATTAATGCACCTAATATTTGAAGGACTGAATTCTAATTTTAACCCTCTTTCTTATCTGGTATTTGATACAGGGCATATGTTTTCCTCTGCACTTTAGCCTCATTGTCTGGATAAAGGATAAAACAGAAGGCTATACAAACACTTTGAATATAGAAAGTTAGACAAGCATGAGTGTACCTAACATCAGTAATATCAATGGTATTGATTATAGTGATGAAACCAGGTACAGACTTTGTTATAGCAGATATGCAATAAATGCTTGTCAAATTAGTGAATGAATGCTATAAGGAACCTTGGTAGAATGAGAGACCATATACTCTTTAGTGGGCACCTTCTTTAGTATGTGCATTGGTGTTTTTAAAGCCCATTTCTTGCATTTTCTCATGAAGGTAAAAGGAGTAGGAAATAAAATCCTTCGCTGGGATGTGGCTACTCATTAATTTTCTGAAGGTGTTTCTTCATTGGACTCTATTATACTGTGGTATAGTACAGTGGTTAAAAGTAGTGGCTCTAGAACCAGCCAGGTTAAGCTCAAGTTCAAAAACTGTCACTTAACTAGCTGTGTGTCTTTGGGCAAGTCAGTTAACTTCTCTTCAACTCAGGTATCTTTAAATGGGTATAATAATAATAATACTAACTTCATAGGATTGTTTTGAGGATTAATGAAGTGGGTTTATAGGATTATAGGTTTGCGGACAGAAGAATGTTCCTGCCAAATATGCCCATGTCCTAATCTTTGGAACTTGTGAATATGTTACCTTACAGGGTAAGGACAATAACAACAACAACAACAACTTTGCAGATGTGATTAAGTTAAGGATCTTGAGATGGGGAGATAATCCTGTGTTATTTGGTTGGTTCTTATAAGTGAAAGAGGGAGGCAGGAGAGTCAGTTCAGAGCAATGCAGTAGGAGAAAGGCTTGATCAGCCATTACTGCCTTTGAAGATGGAGGAAGGAGGCTATGAGCCCAGGAATGTGGACAGCTTCTAGAAGCTGGAAAAGGCAAGGAAGTGAATTCTTTCCTAGAGCCTCCAGAAAGGAAAACAGCCCTCTGACATCTTGGTTTTGACCCAGTGAGGTCCATTTCTGATTTCTGACTTCCGGAACCATAAGATAAGATAGAACTATAAGAAATAGAACAGCAATACAGGTGGCTTGGTCATTATTACTCTATTTACAACTCTCTTCAGTTCTGGCTTTTCCTGGCTTTCATCACAGGGCAATGTAATCTAAACACTTCTTCAAAATAAAAATGGATCCCTTTTCCCATGTACACATGATTTTCCAACCCGTAACTACTTTTGATCTCAAGGCATTGGCCTGTAACAGTGGCCTCAGTTCTACCTTGGACAATGAACAAGAGATCTCTTGGGTAAGCTGCAAGACAATTTATAACAACCTCTTCTTAGATTTTCCACTTACACATTGAAAATCATGTGCTTTAATGGAAAACCTATACAGTGAGTTGAGTCACAAATCCATATTCTGAGGTCCTATTCAGAAAAAAGTGAACTCCTAAGTATGGTCTTTCCTTTGGCAGGGGATTTCTGAGCGTAACAATGAGATGCTAGAGTAGCACTCAACCCTTCAGGTTGTTCAGGTCTAAGGCTCATGGGGATTAGAACACTAGAACCAGGAAAAATGGGCAAGGGAAGAGGAAAAGAACTTGCTTCCTCAGAGGGAGGGTGAAAAGAGCAAGGGAAAAAAAATACAGCCAAGTAATGGGAAGTGAGAGATGGCCTCCCACCATTGATGCCTCCCTGTTCTCTCGCTCTTTTTGGAAACTTTCCACTTAGAAGCTCCAGAGCAGCGCACTTGTCCCTCGAGGCTGGGCTTGAGGAATGAACCTGGGGCAGGCTGGGAAAGTCTTGCTTTGAGAGCCGCCGCCCTGGCTGAGTGGTGCGGAGATCGCAGGGAGGAGTCATGGGACGAGAAACGGAAAGACTACATCTCCCAGGCCGCCATGCTTTCCAGCTGGAGTCCCAGGGCGCCCGCGGCTCCCCAGTTTCCGTAGGGAAGCGCCGGGCTACTGCAGCTATTGTGCGTAGTGATATCGCCCTCCTCTTCCCTCTCGGATGTCTAGGGTGGAAGGCTACGTTTTATTGCCTCCTAGGCTTAACCCGTCCGGAGACTAACAGAACAGCAGGCTGGCTCCCTTGGACCAGGAAGAACTCTTGGGAGCAAGAACACTTTGGTAACGCAATCCCAGGGTGCGTGGAGAACAGTTGGAGAAGGAGCCGGAGTGCTGAGGCTCGGCACAAGGGTTCGCTGGGGCTGGGCGGCAGCTCTGGCTTTAAGAAGGGGGAGGGGACAGTACAGTCAGGGCTGCCCGCGGAGTTCGGCAAAGGAAATCTTCAGCTAGCTCGGGAACAAGGAGCGAGGAGAGGAGAGTTCCAGCCCCAGCGCTCACCACAGCCTACACCCTGGGCGGGCAGAAGTGTCACGTTTGCAGTTGCTCTGGAAGGATCCCGCTGCTCTCCGGGGGCAAGCTGGGCCGCCTGTCTGGGGAGGCAATGCCTTGGGGGCATGCTGCTTGCTAGGCAAAAGAAGCCAGCCCGGGTCGGACTGCATTAGCTTGCTTTGCGTGTCACCTGAAGCAATTGCCGGCCTCCCGCTTCCGGTACAGGCCAGCCGGCTCTACCCGGGAATCTCAACCGAACAGGTACCTGTCCTCCAAAGGGAGGGAGGCTAAGAATTTCCCAGGCGGGACCCACACTCAATCTTTCCCATCTACTCCCCTCTACTGTGTCGCTGATGCTCTTGGTCTTTGTGTCTTTCTTCTCTTTCAACCCTCGCCATCAGAACCATGGGGCACCCCCCGCTGGAGTTCAGCGACTGCTACCTGGACAGCCCTGATTTCCGCGAGAGGCTCAAGTGTTATGAGCTGGAGCTGGAGAGGACCAATAAATTCATTAAGGACGTGATCAAAGATGGCAACGCGCTTATCAGCGCAATGAGAAGTAAGTGGAAGGCTTCGATGGATGAGCCGTTTCCTTGAGCCAGTGACTCTGGCCTTTAAGCTCTTCGACACTACAGGGAAAGGGAAGATTCAGGGTGATTCCCAATCCTGTTCTCTTAGGCGAATGGGTTTCTGAACACTTCGGCAGTGGGGTCAGTAGAAGTGGAAGGTGGTGGCTGTAACTAGAACTTTGGGCCTTTCCCTTTAGTGGCCTTGACCTTATAAGACAGGATCTGTACCTGTGCCAAGGAATCTCTTACTCTGCACCTATTCTTACTTGGCAGGTTGTTCCCAGGGGGCAATTTGCCTGTACTGTCAGACATGTTGGGTAAGGAGACATCTAAGCTGACCAAGGAACTGCCCCTAGCACCTCCTAGAGAGGAGGGGATTGAGGCCGGCAGCTTGAGTAATGATTTGTCCCAGCCCGTAGTCGCTACAGATACAGATGGGGGCAGAAAAAAATTCCCTATCTCAACTTGTTTTCTAAGGAAAGCACCCTTGCCCCAGTGATTTTTTTTTTTTTAAGTTACTGAGCTAAGGTTTTGGTCAAAGTCAGTCTAAGCTCAGAATTATTGGATGGCCTCACATTCCACTGCATTTTGCTTGGGGGTGAAATAAAGACCTGCCTAGCACCTGACACAAGGATCCCAGCCCCCCCCCAGGGAGCATATTATAGGGCCAGGGTTAAGAGCCACTGGTCTGCAGGAATCTCACCTAACTTAGCTTTCCCAGTGGTCACAGCTAACAGCTGTGGGACCCTACCCCCTTTCCCTACTTGTGGAATTTTTATTTCTGCTAGTTGGCAGAAGACTTAGAGTAAGAGAAAGAATAATAAACATTCCTGACAGGAGTGCAAGCAAGCTAGCCTTTTGTGCCAGAGTGTACCCAGAAGAATGGGGGGCAGTGATTGGGTGGAGTGATCATTTTTTCCCTTCTTGGCTGAAAAATGACTGCGAAAAATAAAGTCACTGGTCAGAGTTACTTGTAAATATGTCCTATATATTTATAACTTTTTTCTGAATGGATTTATCCCCAAAAGACTGTGTCTAAGTCCAGTGTGGTGACCTCCTTTGAGGCAAATACAGCCAATGAAGAACAGGGAAAAAGGCAGTGGTAACTGCTTTTTTATGCAGCTCTTACTGATTTGCTCCTGGGAGTCCGCTTTCACTGCTGGTGTTGTCTGCACATTTGGTCAGAATATATGAATTGTCCAAGTTCCTGCCAGTCACTTGATTGAGCTTGATTATTTAACGCTTTGTATTATTGTGGTCTAAATAAGAGCACACTCTTGGCAGCACCTTAAAGATGGGGTATTTTGAAATACTGATCCTTAGAGACTTCTAGGCCAGCTTTTGGAGTATGTTGCCACTTAATCAAATTTATTGAGAGGTTAAAGGTATGCAGGTTATACCACAGAAGTAGTTAGAAAGGTTGAGGGCTCATTAAAAAGGAAAGAGGAGAATATTTGGATTAAAAAAAATTACTTACTGTGATAAACTGCTTGGTGTAGCCTCTGCAGTCAAATATAGCTTGTCATAAGCCCCAGGAAGGGGATGGTTTTGAGAAGTGTATGCTAAGCAGAAAGTGTTTGTGCTAAAAAGTGACCTGCTAAGGCACAGCAGAGAGATTCAGATTTTTAAGAAAAAATAAACAGTGCAATAAAACATTTGAGGAAGGGCAAATTTTTGTAAGCTACGGGCAAGTCATGGTTTTTATTCCTTCCTTCTTTTCTGAGACTAAGAGTGGTAAGAGTCAATAATTATGCAGGCCTAAACTTTTGCAGATGGGTAGAAGATCCAAGAAATCATTTTGGCCCATGGGGCTTCTGGATATTCAGGGTGGTTTTCTGTTTGTGAATATACATAGAAAGCCAAAATAGGACAGGTAGGAAATAAAACAAAGCAGCTAACCCACACTCCATTTCTTTCCTTTAAGTTGCACGATTCTAAAAACATGATTAGGTAGAGGCACAAGCGGGATGTTTCCTGCTGTCTTGACCACAGTAATGTTGATACTCCCACTCTACTTCCTCACACTGTGCTAGCTTTCTGAGAATAAGTGGGGAAGCAAAACAAAGGTATACTTTTGCTTTGTGTGGAGGAAATAGGAAAAGAGAACACTGGAGCTGGAGTTAGAAGACCTGGCTTCACCATCTTGGGATAAGATGGTACAAATTGCTGACTTTATCTGTTAAATGGGGGGAATTATACCCACCTCACAGGGTTGTGGTGAGACTCAAGGGAGTAAATAGATTATGAAAGTGTTTTGTAAATGGAAACAGCTAAGCATTGGAAGTTGTTGATAACATGTCTTTAGGCTAATAATGTATCTGCTGGTGAATGTGTATTTTTAGTGAGGTTTCTGAAGGGAAATGCATAAGCAGAAGTAGTTGGAAGCATATTTTTTGCTATCATCTTATTGGAAAATGTCACTCCCTTCATTGATTGGCATATGTCAGCAGTTAATTTTGTATTCATATGTGGGGATTTGTTTTGGCAGTTGGAGTCTGGCATTAAAGTCATGAAGAATTATAGACACCTTTATATTTAACTTACTAAACTGACTATCAGATCAAATGGCTAGTATTCCTAGGAACCAATGAAACTTGGTGCATTGTGCTGCAAAAACTAGTTGCAGTTTTTGTTAGAGTTGTTAACCTGGGTGGAACTTGATTTCTATGTTTATTCTGCTTGTGTCTGATTTTGTACAGAGCTCCAGATGAGGTTTTAGTCACAACTGTTTGTGATGATTTATTCATTAAATGTAGGTCCCTTTTGAATATTTACATTTACTTTTGTACTCATAGGTCATTGATGTTATGAATAATACTCACCGTTTCTCCCTTGGGGAAGTGGTTTATTTCCCCCCTTTAAATGTGATCTATTTATAATTGTTGGAGTACAAGATGATGATTATAACATAAACTAATGGAAAATAAAAACACCATCACTGAAAGGTGAATGTATTTCCTGCTTTTCTGTTTGTCCTTTGTTTTTCTGTTGGGAGTTTGGTCCCTGATGTTTGAATATTTTCTAAGCACTCACACTAGGTATTATTCAGAACAAGTGATGTGGTTCCTTCTTATATCACAGTGCAATAGAATACACTTAATAAATGCTATATATAGTTCACTGAACACATACCATTCATTCAGTAAATACTTGTGCCCATACTGTATTCAAGCCAGTGTTCTCAGGGCTATCACAGGTGCGGCAGAGTAAGTCATAGATGGATCCTGCCATGAGAGAGTTCCTAGACTAGTAGGAGAGACAAGACATGGGTAGAGTTCACTATCATGTATATCATAGATATGGATCAGAGTCATAAGAGTGGAACAGGTGGCTACTGTGGCACATGACACTAGCAGGAGAGCTTATTTCTTGGTGGGAGGACAAGGAAAAGTAAAGGAGGAAGTAGCATTGGAATTGGGCAGAATTAATAACACTTATTGCTTGTTTAACTGTTCCCATGTGCCAGGCATTAAAATATCATAACAGCTTATGAGGTAAGGATTATATTCCCATTTTATAGATGAGAAAACTGAAGTTCTGAGGTATTAAGTAACTTTCTCAACTAAAAGGGGCAAAAGTCTGAATTAGAACCCAGACCTGACTCTAAAGGCCCTGCTTATTTTGCTGTGTTGGACTGTATTCAGGGCAAGGATTTCTTGTAGTAGGAATGATATAAAGAATGTAAAGGACCAGCAGATAATTCAAGTCATCTGCAATATGTAGGGTGCAGGAAGGAGTTTTGGGAGATGAGGTTGGAATAGAAGGTTGAGGACTTGACTGTGCAGGAACCTATTAAGTACTTCAGATTTTCCTTTGTAGATAGCATAAAGATGTTTTTGGTAGGAAAGAGGCATGGTTCGAGCTGTGCTTTAGGAAGATTCATCTGAGCGTGACATGTAGGGTGCGAGCAACTCCACACAAATATTTGTGACTTTTAGAAGTTAATTGGCAGCTTTAAATTCTCTTTGATATAGCTCAGGGGTCAGAAGGCCTCTTCTATAAAGGGCCATATTTGAAAAAAAATTATTTAAAAATTTTTTTAATGTTCATTATTTTTGAGAAAGAGAGTGAGAGTGGGGGAGGGGCTGAGAGAGAGGGAGACACAGATTCTGAAGCAGACTCCAGGCTCTGAGTTGTCAGCACAAAGCCTGGTGTGGGGCTCGAACTCAGGAACTGTGAGATCATGACTTGAGCTGAAGTCGGACGCCCAACAGACTGAGCCACCCAGTGCCCCTAAAAATTTTTTTAATGCTTATTTATTTTTGAGAGAGAGAGGGAGAGAGAAGCGAGAGAGAGAAAGAGAGAGAGAGAGATCATGAGTGGGGTAGGACAGAGAGAGGGAGAGACACGGAATCCAAAGCAGGCTCCAGGCTCCGAGCTGTCAGCACAGAGCCCAATGCGGGGCTCAAACCCCCAACCCTCGAGATGATGACCTGAGCCAACGTCGGACACTCAACTGACTGAGCCACCCAGGCACCCCATGTAAAGAGTCATATTTTAGGCTTTGCAGGCCATACAGTTTCTGTGGAAATTACTTAACTGCCATTGTCATGAAAAAGCAACCATAGATAATATGTACATGAAATGAAAGTGGTTGTGGTCTAATACAACTTTATTTATTGACATTGATACATGAGTTTCAGTTAATTTTCATATGTCATGAAATATTCTTTTGAATTTTTCAACTATTTAAAAATAGAAAAATCATTCTCAGCTCAGCTGGGTGGGGGGGCAAACAAAAATAGGCAGCAGGTTGGGTTTGTCTCACTGGTGGTAGTTGGCAGACCTTTGATATAACTAGTTAACCTAAAAACCCCAAATGGATTTTTATTGGTAAGGCACTGAAAATAGCTAATGGTAGAACATAATGCCATATTTCACATTTCCATCAACTAGGTTTACCTTGGTGTGCTGTTAATTATGCCCGATCTGGATTCAGGGATCATAGGCTCAAATGTGGTCAGAGGCCAAGGAGAAAACAGAAAAGTATAAAGCTGTTGGACATGGGTTAATAGGACTGGAGTGATTGGGGTAAAATATCACCCCTTTCAAATGGACTTTACCTTCTTTTTTAAAAAAAAATGTGATAAAATACATCCACAGCCTATATTTAATCAGGTTGCAACTCCAGAGCTAGATGATCTAACTCTATTAGTCTATGAGTCTTGGACACTAATGGGCTAGGGAAATGAAAGACAATAGTCTCCAGATAGAGACTTCTCTGGGGAAGGACTACTGGCCACTGTTTGCAAATGAGCAGAGGCAGAATGATAGTATAATGGGAAAAAACTCTAGACATGATGACTAGATAGTTGGGTATGGTTCTCTTACCAATGGGGTCTGTGACCTTGGGAAGTCATTTTGCTGGGGCCCCAGGTCTGCAGCTTTACAAAGGTAGGGGTAGGCAGGAGATCTATAAGCTCACTTTCAGCTCTAACATTCCATGACTTTTTTTTTTTTTGCATCGCATATTGTAGTTTAATCATTTGGGAAAGGAATGACTAACCCAATTATAGGAAGTTATTTTATCCCTATGTAAATTTTCACATTATTTTAATGTACATGTCAGTATTTAAATAGAAAAAAATTAAACAAAAATATTAGTCTTTCAAAAACCAAGGATAACATACTTTATGTATGTTTGTATATATAAAACAGATGTCAGAAAAAAAAAATAATTTCCCTAAGCCCACCCATATACATGTACAACCACACATACATAGGCTGTCTAGGACTAATGAAAACTTATGTTTTAAAAGAATGCAAAAGATGCATTCTGTACTAAAAATGTACATTAGGTTGATAAATAGAAATAATATAATTTGTATAGGTTTTATAACCTAGTCTTAAATTAAAAAAAAAAATTACTTTCTTATATCCTATACTTTTATTTTTTATTTATTTATTTTTTTAAATTTTTTTTTTCAACGTTTATTTATTTTTTTGGGACAGAGAGAGACAGAGCATGAACGGGGGAGGGGCAGAGAGAGAGGGAGACACAGAATCGGAAACAGGCTCCAGGCTCTGAGCCATCAGCCCAGAGCCTGACGCGGGGCTCGAACTCACGGACCGGGAGATCGTGACCTGGCTGAAGTCGGACGCTTAACCGACTGCGCCACCCAGGCGCCCCATATCCTATACTTTTAAAGACAAGAGTTTTAGATGTTTATAGTAAGGTAAACCTTTTGGGGGTGCTTGTTCAGCTCTTGCTTTGACAACTGGGGCACCTATGTGATAAGTGCTTTCCTGGAAGGATGGGTTGATTCCATCTTTGAGGCAAATTTGATCTTGAATATCCTTAGTGGAGCCATCTCTACCTTGACACAGAAATAACCTGGTTGCTAGTTCCAACTCTGTCACTAGTTTGCCGTATGGTATTGAATACATCTTTAGCTTTGTGAGCCAGAGTTTTCCCATTTTTAAAATTGGAGTTTGGGTCAGTAAGCTTTAGAGTTCCTCTTGGTTTTATCGTTCTCTACTTTCTGGGCTGTACCTATCTTGCTCAAATAGTCAAGCAACCTAAATTGGTTCTGTTATAAACTTTAGAGCCAAATAATCTTTATTCTGGATGAGCAGGCAAGGGGAAAATCAAACTGATATGTCCAGTATGCATAGATGACTTGAATCATGTTAACTTATCTGATTATCTTCTTTTTTTAAATATTTATTTTTGAAGTAGAGACTGTGTGAGTGGGGGAGGGGCAGAGAGAGAGGGAGACACAGAATTCAAAGCAGGCTCCAGCCTCTGAGCTTTCAGCACAGAGCACGATGTGGGGCTCAAACTCATGAACCATGAGATCATGACCTGAGCTAAGTCAGATGTTTAACCAATTGAGCCACTCAGGTGCCCTCTGATTATCTTCTTGATGAATGCTTCTTGAAAGATGTCAACCTGATGCCCTTTAGTTCTGTCCTGAATAGCTCTGTAGTGAGAGTGACCAAAGCTTTTAATCCCTTTGGGGTGGGTGTAGTGTAATGGTGTGCAGGGAGGAGTTGGTGATGTAATATACATTCTCAGCAGATATCCTGTCATTATGCTGGTGGTATTTGTACTTTGGAACACATGGGGTTATGTTAGATATTCTCCGAAGTCAGATCAATGTAATGGGTATGTCATATGATATTGCTGTTAGTAGATATTAACCAGTGTCAAAGGGAATTTGGTGGAGGCATTATTGTCATGTTCACTGAGGGTCCTCAGAAGACTAGATTCCAATGTCTAAAATAGTTGGACTAGTAGTGCTGTAGGCAGTAGGGTGGAAAAATGAACCAAACCAGCCTTGCAGTGTGACCATTTATAAGATTTTTTGTGCTGGGGAGGGGGAATGGTACTGTCATGGGGTAGGGAACATTATGGCTTGACTTGCTTGTTAAGGAAGGGTTTTCTTTTTTTTTTTTTTTTTCAACGTTTATTTATTTTTGGGACAGAGAGAGACAGAGCATGAACGGGGGAGGGGCAGAGAGAGAGGGAGACACAGAATCGGAAACAGGCTCCAGGCTCTGAGCAGTCAGCACAGAGCCCGACGCGGGGCTCGAACTCACGGACCGCGAGATCGTGACCTGGCTGAAGTCGGACGCTTAACCGACTGCGCCACCCAGGCGCCCCTAAGGAAGGGTTTTCAATCAAAGTTAATAGTGATGAAGGGAAGTTACTTTTCAGCTTCATTTTTATAGCCTCACTTTTTATTTTTATTTTTAAAAAATTTTAAATGTTTATTTGAGAGAGAGAGAAAGAGCACACAAATAGGGGAGGGGCAGAGAGAGAGAGGGAGACAGATGATCCAATAGCAGAGAGCTCGAACTCATGACCCATGATATCATGACCTGAGCTGAAGTCGGATGCTTAAGCAACTGAGCCACCCAGGCGCCCCCAATGTAGCCTTACTTTTTAAAGCATAGCCTCAGACTCGTTTAATATAGCATCTGTTTCTCTAATCAGTTACTACAAAAGTTTCTAGAGTTTTTTTTTTTAAGTTTATTTTCAGAGATAAAGTGAGCTGGAGAGGGGTTGGGGCAGAGAGGGAGAGAGAATTCCGAGCAGGCTATGTGTTGTAAGTGCAGAGCCTGACGTGGGGCACAAACCCAAAACTGTGAGATCATGACTGAATTGAGATCAAGAATTGGACACTTAACTGACTGAACCACCCAGGCTCCCTACTACAGAAAATTTCTAAAGCCTACAAAGACCTAGAAAGAAATATGGTTTACCAGGAAAGCACCCTGGAAATCTTGAGTCAATTTTTTTTTCCTAGTGGGGTAGAGTGTCCTCATGATGCTTTGTTGGGCTTGCATCAAGTGCTAAAGCCTTGCACAATATAAAGCCAATTCAATTTAATTCAACATGGATTTACTAAGCACCTATATGTGTCAGGTACTATCTTGGGAATTGGGAATATAATGGTCGATAAGGCTGCTATGGGCTCTCCCTCTTGGAGCATACATTAAACATCTGATTACTCACTTAAATAATTTAATTACAGTTGTGAGAAGAGCTATGAAGAAGTTCAGGGTATGATGAATATTCTTTCACGTTAAAAAGAGGGGCTTTGTGGGGGAAAAAAGGGAGCTAGATCATAGGGATGTAACCGTCCATAGGAAAAAGAATAAACTGAAAAGGAAGAGCTCCGAAGTCAAAGCTACCTGTTTTACTCTCTTGGTAGTTAATAGTTCTGATAATGAGCTAGACTCTTCAAGTTAATGGAGATTTTCTCAGAAACAGACAGGGTATGTATATCTCATGTGGACTTTAGGGAAAATTTAAAGTACCTACTATTTCCTTCTTCTTTTATAAGTATATTAAATTTTTTTTGGTAGATAACACATGAACATGGTACAAAATTCAAAAGGTACAAAAGGCTAAACGTTCTCCCTCCTCTTATGTCTCAATTCCCCCATTCTCCACCCTAGAGGCAACAACAGGTAGCTGTTTATCCTTTAAAAAGACTTTACCCCATTGCTTCTTTTAACTTCTGCTTCCTCAAGAGTGTGTTTCACTGTAGGCACATTTCTAGCCACACTGGGGTAAGATTTCGTAAAGATTGTGTTTGGAAGGAATGGTAGATTAAAGACATCAGAGGGGAACCTAGGTGGCTCAGTCAGTTAAGTGTCTGACTTTAGCTCAGATCATGATCTCAGTTTGTGGGTTCAGGCCCTGCGTTGGGCTCTGTGCTGTCAGAAAAGACTGGGTTTGTAGCTCCTCAAAACCTGACACACCCAGAGTCTTGTCACTATTTAACCTGTCTCAAAGCTACCTAGAAAAACCACATTTGCAGGGCTTCTCCTTACTTTACCTGACTTATAGCTAGCTCGGTGTGCAAAGTTCTATCCCCAGAGTGTTTTACGTTATAGCTGCCTGAGACTGCAATACCAGTAGGGTAAGCAAGAGTCTGGCCAAAAACATGAAAAGAAGAAATGGGGAATGAGATACCCATCGGGGACTTTGGAAAACTCTGACATATTCCTGGAAATCTAGAATGCCACATGCATGCTCAGGGCTGTGCATGTGCCTAGAAAAGACCTGAGAAGGCTCCAATTTCTTCCCAATGGCTGAACTTGAAGCAGAGTTGTAAACTGCCTGGCTGAGTATTGAAGGAATGCCCCAAAATATACATAGAGCCCTTTGGCAAAAGGTGGAAGACATAATGGTTCAAGACATTTAAGATCTCTGAAAAATCACTAGCTGGCCACTAAGCTAACTAAGCAGAGATGTCAGTGGCAAGGAATACAAACATTACATAATCAGTCCAAGAAAGACACCAAACAAAGCAGCAGCAACAACAAGGATAACAAAACAACAATAGCAACTTTTGCTATCCTAGGGTTCAGGATCTGATTTCTAGAGGTACCATAGTAGATTGTGTTAAATGCCCAATTTTCAACAAAAAAATTATTAGGCATGCAAAACAAAAATGTATGGCTTATATGCAGGAAAAAAGCAATCAGTATAGACTGTCCCTAATATGGCCTAAATGTTAAAATTTAGACAAAAATATTAAATCAGCTAATATAAACATAGTCAAAGAACTAAAGGAAACCATGTCTAAGGATTAAAGAAATGCATGAGAACAATGTATCACCAAAGAGTTATTATAAAGAGATAAAAATTATAAAAAAAACAAGTGAGATTCTGGAATTGAAAAGTAAAATAGATGAAAAATTCACTAGAGAGGCTTTATAGCAGATTTGAGCTATAATAATCATAATCATAATCATAATAATAAAAAAATAGGATAGTAGAACTTGAATATATGTCAATTGAGATTATCCAGTTTGAGCAAAAGATGGGAACAAATGAAGAAAAATGAACAGAACCCCAGAAACTGTGGGACACGATCAGGTGTACAACATATGCATAATGGAAGTCCCAGGAGAAGATAGATTGAAAGGAGCAGAAAGAATACTTGAAAAAATAATCGCTCAAACCTTCATAACTTTGATGAACAACGCTAATCTCCAGATTCAGGAAGCTCAAAAAACTCCAAGTAGGATAAACTCAAAGAGAGCCATACCTAGATACATTATATTCAAACAGATGAAAACCAGAGACCAAATCTTGAAAGAAGCAAGGGAAAAGTAACTCATCAGATAAATGGAATCCTTAATAATATTAAAAGTTAACTTATAAATAATCATGGGGACCAGAAGGCAGTGGGCTGACATATTCAACGTGCTGAAAGAAAAATAATGGCAACCAGGCATTCTGTATTCATGAAAACTATCCTTTATCCTTCAAAACACAAGGGAGAAATTAAGACATTCTGGGATAAACAAAAACAAAAACTGAGAATTTGTCACTAGCACCTGCCCTATAAGATATACTAATGGGAGTCCTTTGGGATGAAATGAAATAATGATGAATGATAACTCAAATCTGTAATAAATACGAAGAGTACCAGTAAATTAATGATATATGTAGATATAAAAGACAGTATCACTGTCTGTTAGTAACTCTTTTTCTTCCCTACCTGATTTAAATGGCAACTGCATAATGCAATAGTTATAAAACTATGTCAATGAGCTAATGATATATAAAGATGTAACACATATGACAATACAGCGGAGAGGAAACATTTATACTGGCACCATGTTTCTGCATACTTTCTAATTAAGTTAAAACTAATCTGAACTAGATTGTCTTAAATTAAGATGGTAATTGTAATCCTGAGGTCAGCCACTAACAAAATAACTAAAAGATTATAGTGAAAGAAACAACAAGAGAATTAAAGTAGTATAATAGACAATATCTATTTAACACAGAAGAAGGTAGTAATGGAAGAATAGAGGAAACAAGAAAAGACATATAGAAAATAAAATAAATGGTAGACATAAATCCTGCCTATCAGCAATTATATTGTGAATGGAATGCACTGCAATAGAAAGGCAGGGATTAGCAAAATGGATAAATTGATTAAAATATATACTGTCTTGGGTGTCTGGGTGACTCGGTTGAAAATCCAACTCTTGATTTTGGCTTAGGTCACTATCCCTGAGTTGTGGGATTGCACCCCTCTTTGGGCTCCACACTGAGCATGGAGCCCACTTCAGATTCTATCTCTCCTGTGCCTCTCCCCCACTAGTGCATGTACTCTCTCTCATATGTATGTATATGTATGTGTATATATATGTACGTATAAATATGTGTGTATATATGTGTATATATGTGCATATATATGTACATATATATTTATATATACATACACACACATATACATATATACAGTCTTTAAGAGACACATTTTGGATTGAAAGACACAAATGGTGAGAATAAAAAGATGCAAAAATGTGCCAAGCAAACAGTAACCAAAGAGAGTTGTGGTGGCTATACTAATATCAGACAACATAGATTTTAAGACAAAATATTTTTGATATACAAAGAACAAAATTATCATGGTAAACACAGCCCATATATCAGGAAGATATAAAATTATAAACATATGCATCTAACAACAGAGCTCCAAAATACATGAAGCAAAAGTGGACAGAATTGAAGGGAGAAATAGATACTCTAGCAATAGTAGCAGGAGACCTCAATATTCCACTTACAATAAGGGATAGATTATTTTTCTTTTTATTTAATTAATTTATTTATTTTTCAATATATGAAATTTACTGTCAAATTGGTTTCCATACAACACCCAGTGCTCATCCCAAAAGGTGCCCTCCTCAATACCCATCACCCACCCTCCCCTCCCTCCCACCCCCCATCAACCCTCAGTTTGTTCTCAGTTTTTAACAGTCTCTTATGCTTTGGCTCTCTCCCACTCTAACCTCTTTTTTTTTTCCTTCCCCTCCTCCATGGGTTTCTGTTAAGTTTCTCAGGATCCCCATAAGAGTGAAAACATATGGTATCTGTCTTTCTCTGGATGGCTTATTTCACTTAGCATCACACTCTCCAGTTCCATCCACGTTGCTACAAAGGGCCATATTTCGTTCTTTCTCATTGCCATGTAGTACTCCATTGTGTGTATAAACCACAATTTCTTTATCCATTGATCAGTTGATGGACATTTAGGCTCTTTCCATAATTTGGCTATTGTTGAGAGTGCTGCTATAACCATTGGGGGTACAAGTGCCCCTATGCATCAGTACTCCTGTATCCCTTGGGTAAATTCCTAGCAGTGCTATTGCTGGGTCATAGGGTAGGTCTATTTTTAATTTTCTGAGGAACCTCCACACTGCTTTCCAGAGTGGCTGCACCAATTTGCATTCCCAGCAACAGTGCAAGAGGGTTCCCATTTCTCCACATCCTCGCCAGCGTCTATAGTCTCCTGATTTGTTCATTTTGGCCACTCTGACTGGTGTGAGGTGATATCTGAGTGTGGTTTTGATTTGTATTTCCCTGATGAGGAGCGACGTTGAGCATCTTTTCATGTGCCTGTTGGCCATCCGGATGTCTTCTTTAGAGAAGTGTCTATTCATGTTTTCTGCCCATTTCTTCACTGGCTTATTTGTTTTTCGGGTGTGGAGTTTGGTGAGCTCTTTATAGATTTTGGATACTAGCCCTTTGTCCGATATGTCATTTGCAAATATCTTTTCCCATTCCGTTGGTTGCCTTTTAGTTTTGTTGGTTGTTTCCTTTGCTGTGCAGAAGCTTTTTATCTTCATAAGGTCCCAGTAATTCATTTTTGCTTTTAATTCCCTTGCCTTTGGGGATGTGTCGAGTAAGAGATTGCTACGGCTGAGGTCAGAGAGGTCTTTTCCTGCTTTCTCCTCTAGGGTTTTGATGGTTTCCTGTCTCACATTCAGGTCCTTTATCCATTTTGAGTTTATTTTTGTGAATGGTGTGAGAAAGTGGTCTAGTTTCAACCTTCTGCATGTTGCTGTCCAGTTCTCCCAGCACCATTTGTTGAAGAGACTGTCTTTTTTCCATTGGATGTTCTTTCCTGCTTTGTCAAAGATGAGTTGGCCATACGTTTGTGGGTCTAGTTCTGGGGTTTCTATTCTATTCCATTGGTCTATGTGTCTGTTTTTGTGCCAATACCATGCTGTCTTGATGAGTACAGCTTTGTAGTAGAGGCTAAAGTCTGGGATTGTGATGCCTCCTGCTTTGGTCTTCTTCTTCAAAATTACTTTGGCTATTCGGGGCCTTTTGTGATTCCATATGAATTTTAGAATTGCTTGTTCTAGTTTCGAGAAGAATGCTGGTGCAATTTTGATTGGGATTGTATTGAATGTGTAGATAGCTTTGGGTAGTATTGACATTTTGACAATATTTATTCTTCCAATCCATGAGCAGGGAATGTCTTTCCATTTCTTTATATCTTCTTCAATTTCCTTCATCAGCTTTCTATAGTTTTCAGCATACAGATCTCTTACATCTTTGGTTAGATTTATTCCTAGGTATTTTATGCTTCTTGGTGCAATTGTGAATGGGATCAGTTTCTTTATTTGTCTTTCTGTGGCTTCATTGTTAGTGTATAAGAATGCAACTGATTTCTGTACATTGATTTTGTATCCTGCAACTTTGCTGAATTCATGTATCAGTTCTAGCAGACTTTTGGTGGGGTCTATCGGATTTTCCATGTGTAGTATCATGTCATCTGCAAAAAGCGAAAGCTTGACTTCATCTTTGCCAATTTTGATGCCTTTGATTTCCTTTTGTTGTCTGATTGCTGATGCTAGAACTTCCAACACTATGTGAAACACCAGCGGTGAGAGTGGGCATCCCTGTCGTGTTCCTGATCTCGGGGAGAAAGCTCTCATTTTTCCCCATTGAGGATGATGTTAGCTGTGGGCTTTTCATAAATGCCTTTTATGATGTTTAAGTATGTTCCTTCTATCCCTCCTTTCTCAAGTGTTTTTATTAAGAAAGGGTGCTGGATTTTGTCAAAGGCCTTTTCTGCATCGATTGACAGGATCATATGGTTCTTATCTTTTCTTTTATTAATGTGATGTATCACGTTGATTGATTTGCGAATGTTGAACCAGCCCTGCATCCCACGAATGAATCCCACTTGATCATGGTGAATAATTCTTTTTATATGCTGTTGAATTCGATTTGCTAGTATCCTACTGAGAATATTTGCATCCATATTCATCAGGGATATTGGCCTGTAGTTGTCATTTTTTACTGGGTCTCTGTCTGGTTTAGGAATCAAAGGAATACTGGCTTCATAGAATGAGTCTGGAAGTTTTCCTTCCCTTTCAATTTCTTGGAATAGCTTGAGAAGGATAGGTATTATCTCTGCTTTAAACGTCTGGTAGAACTCCCCTGGGAAGCCATCTGGTCCTGGACTCTTATTTGTTGGGAGATTTTTGATAACCGATTCAGTTTCTTCGCTGGTTATGGGTCTGTTCAAGCTTTCTATTTCTTCCTGATTGAGTTTTGGAAGCGTGTGGGTGTTTAGGAGTTTGTCCATTTTTTCCAGGTTGTCCAATTTGTTGGCATATAATTTTTCATAGTATTCCCTGATAATTGTTTGTATCTCTGAGGGATTGGTTGTAATAATTCCATTTTCATTCATGATTTTATCTATTTGGGTCATCTCCCTTTTTGAGAAGCCTGACTAGAGGTTTATCAATTTTAATTTTTTCAAAAAACCAACTCTTGGTTTTGTTGATCTGCTCTACAGTTTTTTTAGATTCTATATTGTTTATTTCTGTTAGATCTCTATTATTTCTCTTCTTCTGCTGGGTTTAGGCTGCCTTTGCTGTTCTGCTTCTATTTCCCCTAGGTGTATTTTGTATTTGGGATTTTTCTTGTTTCTTGAGATAGGCCTGGATTGTGATGCATTTTCCTCTCAGGACTGCTTTCGCTGCATCCCAAAGCGTTTGGATTGTTGTATTTTCATTTTCGTTTGTTTCCATATATTTTTTAATTTCTTCTCTAATTGCCTGGTTGACCCACTCATTCGTTAGTAGGGTGTTCTTTAACCTCCATGCTTTTGGATGTTTTCCAGACTTTTTCCTGTGGTTGATTTCAAGCTTCATAGCATTGTGGACTGAAAGTATGCATGGTATAATTTCAATTCTTGTAAACTTATGAAGGGCTGTTTTGTGACCCAGTATGTGATCTATCTTGAAGAATGTTCCATGTGCACTAGAGAAGAAAGTATATTCTGTTGCTTTGGGATGCAGAGTTCTAAATATATGTCAAGTCCATCTGATCCAGTGTATCATTCAGGGCCCTTGTTTCTTTATTGACCATGTGTCTAGATGATCTATCCATTTCTGTAAGTGGAGTGTTAAAGTCCCCTGCAATTACCACATTCTTATCAATAAGGTTGCTTATGTTTATGAGTAATTGTTTTATATATTTGGGGGCTCCTGTATTCGGCGCATAGACATTTATAATTGTTAGCTCTTCCTGATGGATAGACCCTGTAATTATTATATAATGCCCTTCTTCATCTCTTGTTACAGCCTTGAATTTAAAGTCTAGTTTGTCTGATATAAGTATGGCTACTCCAGCTTTCTTTTGGCTTCCAGTAGCATGATAAGTAGTTCTCCATCCCCTCACTCTCAATCTAAAGGTGTCCTCAGATCTAAAATGAGTCTCTTGTAGACAGCAAATAGATGGGTCTTGTTTTTTTATCCATTCTGATAAAATGTGTTTTGGTTGGTGCATTTAATCCATTTACATTCAGTGTTATTATAGAAAGATACGGGTTTAGAGTCATTGTGATGTCTGTATGTTTTATGCTTGTAGTGATGTCTCTGGTACTTTGTCTCACAGGATCCCCCTTAGGATCTCTTGTAGGGCTGGTTTAGTGGTGACGAATTCCTTCAGTTTTTGTTTGTTTGGGAAGACCTTTATCTCTCCTTCTATTCTAAGTGAGAGACTTGCTGGATAAAGGATTCTCGGCTGCATATTTTTCCTGTTCAGCAAATTAAAGATCTCATGGCAATCCTTTCTGGCCTGCCAAGTTTCAAATGAGAGATCAGTCAGGAGTCTTATAGGTCTCCCTTTATATGTGAGGGCACGTTTACCCCTTGCTGCTTTCAGAATTTTCTCTTTATCCTTGTATTTTGCCAGTTTCACTATGATATGTCATGCAGAAGATGGATTCAAGTTACGTCTGAAGGGAGTTCTCTGTGCCTCTTGGATTTCAATGCCTTTGTCCTTCCCCAGTTCAGGGAAGTTCTCAGCTATTATTTCTTCAAGTACCCCTTCAGCACCTTTCCCTCTCTCTTCCTCCTCTGGGATACCTATTATGCGTATGTTATTTCGTTTTAGTGTATCACTTAGTTCTCTAATTTTCCCCTCATACTCCTGGATTTTTTTATCTCTCTTTTTCTCAGCTTCCTCTTTTCCCGTAACTTTATCTTCTAGTTCACTTATGGTTTCCATTTTGTTTTACATTTCTTTTAAAGCGTTTTTCAGCTCCTAGTGACTGCTCCTTAGTCCCGTGATCTCTGTAGCAACAGATTCTCTGCTGTCCTCTATACTGTTTTCAAGCCCAGCGATTAATTTTATGACTATTATTCTAAATTCACTTTCTGTTGTATTATTTAAATCCTTTTTTTTTTTTTTTTTTTTTTTTTTCAACGTTTATTTATTTTTGGGACAGAGGGAGACAGAGCATGAACGGGGGAGGGGCAGAGAGAGAGGGAGACACAGAATCGGAAACAGGCTCCAGGCTCTGAGCCATCAGCCCAGAGCCCGACGCGGGGCTCGAACTCCCGGACCGCGAGATCGTGACCTGGCTGAAGTCGGACGCTTAACCGACTGCGCCACCCAGGCGCCCCTATTTAAATCCTTTTTGATCAGTTCATTGGCTGTTGTTATTTCCTGGAGATTCTTCTGAGGGGAATTCTTCCGTTTTGTCATTTTGGATAGTCCCTGGGGTGGTGCGGACCTGCAGGGCACTTCCCCTGTGCTGTGGTGTATAACTGGAGCTGGTGGGCAGAGCTGCAGTCAGACCTGATGTCTGCCCCGAGCCCACCACTGGGGTCACAGTCAGATTGGTGTGTGCCTTCTCTTCCCCTCTCCTAGGGGCGGGATTCACTGTGGGGTGGTGTGGCCCATCTGGGCTACTTGCACACTGCCAGGCTTGTGGTGCTGGGGATCTGGCGTATTAGCTGGGGTGGGTAGGCAAGGTGCACGGGGGCAGGAGGGGCAGGCTTAGCTTGCTTGTCCTTAGGTGATCCACTTCAGGAGGGGCCCTGTGGCAGCGGGAGGGAGTCAGACCCGCTGCCGGAGGGGTGGCTCCGCAGATGCACAGCGTTGGGTATTTGTGGGGAGGGAGCAAGTTTCCTGGCAGGAACTGGTTCCCTTTGGGATTTTGGCTGGGGGATGGGCGAGGGAGATGGCGCTGGGGAGCGCCTTTGTTCCCTGCCAAACTGAGCTCTGTGGTTGCGGGGCTCAGCAACTCTCCCTCCCTTCGTCCTCCAGCCTCCCTCATTTCTGAGCAGAGCTGTTCACTTATGACCTCCCAGATGCTAAGTCGCGCTTGCTGTGGGAACACAGTCCGTCAGTCCCCTCCGCTTTTGCAAGCCAGACTCCGGGGCTCTGCTTGGCAGGCAGGCTGCCCCTCCGCCCTGGCTCCCTCCCGCCAGTCCGTGCAGCGCACCGCCTCTCTGCCAGTAAGGGATAGATTAACTAGACAGAGATCAACAAGGAAATAGAATATTTTTACAATAATGTAAACCAACTAGACCTTTTACAGACATTTGTAGAACACTCTACATGACAACAGCAGGTGCACATTCTTCTCAAGTGCAACATGGAACACTTTTCAGGATAGACCCTCTGGTAAGTCACAAAACATGACTGAATATATTTATTCATATGAAGTATATTCTCTAGCTACAGTGTAATGAAATTATAAATCAGTAACAAAAGGATATTTAGGTAATTCACAAATGTATGGAAATTAAATATTACACTCCTAAGTGTCTTGTGAGCCAAAGAAATCATAAGGGAAATTAGAAAATACTTTGGAATGAATAAAAATGAAAAAAAATGTGCCAGAAATTATGGGATGCAGGAAAAGCAGTGCCCCTCCTCTGCTCATGCTCTCTCTCAAAAATAAATAAACTTTAAAAAAATTAAAGAAAAATTAATACTCATGTTTTGCAAACTCTTCCAAAATTCAGAAGGGAAGAGAACACTTCTTACCACATTGTCTGAGGCCTGTAGTATCCTGATAGCAAAACCAGACATCACAAGAAAATAAAACTATAGACCAAATTCCTTTAATAATACAGATGCAAATATCCTCAACAAAATGCTAGGAAATCAAATCCAGCAACATGTAAAAAGGATTATATACCATAATCAAATGGAATTTATTTCAAGAATATAAAATTAGTTTAACATATGAAAATTAATTAATGTAATACACCAAATAATTAGGATAAAGAAGAAATTGCATATTATTATCTTAATAGATACAGATATTTTAAAAAGCTTATTACTTTATTATGTTAAAAGAACACTAGACAAACTAGGTATATCAGGTTAGTAGTTGTTTAAGGCTGGAGGAGAGGGTTAGGACATATTATGACTGCTAATAAGTAAAATATTTCTTTTTGGGATTGTGAAAATTTTCTAAAACTAGATTGTGATGATAGTTGCACAACTCTGTGACTATACTAAAACCCATTTAATTGTACACTTTAATGAGTGATATGTGAGTTATATGTTAAAGTCAATTTTTTTTAACATTGTGCATGGAAACAGGTGCTTGGGTTATATACCTACATTTTCTTTTGGTTCTTATGGAATAACAGACCTGGAAGGTTGTTTAGGAAACTTTACATCCGCTCTGTGGGGTTTATATCCAGGGAAAAGGAAGCCAAGAGAGAGAAATGGCTTCTCCAGGGACCTAGAGCTGGAGTTCAGGTTGGGATCAGAATCAGATTTCCTGGTTTTCCATTCTAAGGTTCTTTCTGTGCTGTACTTTAAGAAGGTATCTTGCATCAAAACTGCCTGGATATTCTTTATTGGGGCTGACAGTGCTTTTATTTGAAATGACCCCATTAGCAGTAAAGAACTGTACTTGTAGTTTCCTTTCATTCCCTCCCCCACCCCACCATCGTGGCTGGAATTTTCCTTGTTGACAAGGGGTTTTCCCTGTTGAGAAGTCTAGCCTCAATTTAATTAGGATCTGGTTGTGTTTTCTTTCCTTTGTCATAGAAGAATGGCTATAACTTTTGATGGTGTGACACCTGTCCTCTGTTTCCTTCACTGAGAGTCTATACCAGCTGGTTGGGCAGTTCCAGATGGCTTCCCTCTTCTCTGCTCATTTGTTGATGTCTTTTAGCAAATGTAGCTGCTTTTCATGTAGTGTAGTGTATAATTGGGAAATGTGTGGCATTACTAAAGGGTGACAAAGTCCTCCCCCCATATTATTTTTATCATAAAGCAGTGTGAAATTTCTCATAAGTGGCAAGCATTAGGCCCTGCACTTTAGTACCATATTAGGAATTTCAAGGGAGTTCTTTACAAAAGGTTTTCATTAATGACTTCCCAGAAATAGGAGGGCCACATTTCAGCTTCCAGTTCTCTTTCCAGAGCCAGGCTATTGTGGAAAAGCCTTTCCATGTGATTGGAAAAATATGTATTATGCATGTGGCAGTTGACAGCTGGAGCCTAATCCTGAATTCATCCATCCTGAATTGATTAGGTGGGGGAAGGTTGATGGGTAACAAGCCATCAAGGTGTTTTTATAGCTGCCCCTTACAACTCTTGCTTAAAGCATAAAAAAAAAATGGAAAGGGAATTTTAAAGAGAATGTCCCTGCTACCATTGTCACCATGCTGAATTTCTCTTGCTCTTAATATGGGAAATATTGATATATCTTCAAATTTGGTTTGTCTGGAGAGATTTGTCTTCTACAATCCATGCCCATGCTCAATATTTCATGGCTTATGGGAATGATTATTCTGTTATAGTACCAAATGGGAAAGCAAAAGGTTATCAGTGTGCTAATTTAGTAACAGCTCAGCCAGGGATTGTATGGCTGCACTAGCAGAAAGGGGAAGGAAAGCTGGGGCTTCTTGGCATTTTGTTTGATTTTCCTTTGTGAAAAGCAGATGCTGTTTAACTATTTCCTTTCCTTTTTGACTAATGGCACTGTCTTGCTGGAAATGAACTTATAGAGTTCTAAGGGCCTTTAAGAGAACATTTAACTCTTTCATATTTCAGATGAGGAAACAAACTTAAAAGGGAATGTTCTTGTCCAAGATCACAGAGCCAGTTAATCACAGAGTCAGTACTAGAACCCAATAACTAGTCCCAGTCCTGGGCTCTGTGCAGTATCACTGTGCCTCACAAAGCAGTCTCTACTCTTTACAACCTCCTTTTGCTAAGCCTGTGATTTTTTTTCAGAATCACTTTCAGATTGTGAAAGAAAAGAATTGTTTTTTCTTTACAGCCTTTTGCTAAGAATGCACCTCCAGTGTTGGCCTGAAGACAGACATGCATTTCACAGACCTGCAGGAATGGAGTAGGGGAAAGAAAGTTCAGGGAGTCTGAAGTTACTGCTGTACTTTTTCTAGCTGGCTCTTGCCCAGTAGGAGCTTGGTGAAATAGAAGATCAAGAGCTTTCTCTTTTGTAATAGAATTCCCCTTCAGAAATGTGGAGTTTAGAGAATCCAATTATGAATGAGGAAGAAGTAATTCTAATACAAATTGGGTTGTTTTAGGTATGGTAATGCTTGTACTGGACAACAGCAAGGCTAGGTTCTGTGAATGTGATCTTAGGCTGATCAAGTACTTGGGTGTGGATATAGATATGGATAGAAGTTAACATTTGTGAAGCACTTTATAGTATACAAGACATTTTCACATATATAACTTAATCTGAGAAGGAAAATGTTATTATCTCCATTTTGTAGATGAGGAAACCAAGGCTTAAAGAGTTTAAGTCCTTTCCCACTGCTAAGTCAGTGGTAGAGCTAAGATTTAGATTTTCTGAATATTCTTTCCACTGTTCCACATTGCTTTTATTCTTTTTAGTGATGAAAGAGGATATGTGTTATTCAGATGAACAGATAGTTTAGAAAGAATAGATGTGAAAAAGAGATATGGAGCCTTTTGTAGAGAAACAGGAGCAACCACCAGTATGCATGTACAGGGAAATTGGCCATTAACAAAGGTTTGAAAGCTGGAGAACAGCAGTAAAGAAATGGGTAGCTGGCAGGGCTGATAGCCCAGAGCTTGTGGTAGAGTTTTTGGCATTATCAACTAACTGTGTGCTATTCTGGGAAGGCTGCCGTGAAGACAGTTCAGACCAAGGTAGAGAGGTCTTTAAGGGAGAATTCTCTGAAGCCAATGGAGGTGGTTAAAAAAAATTGAAGAAGCGTCATATTGATGATGGGGGAGGGGGTGATCCTGGGCAATATTCGTTACATCTTTGAGATATAAAATAAAGCTTAAAATTATAAATTAGTTAATAAGGAAGAAAAATAGGGGCATATTTTAATAGGCCACTTAGTTTTCTGTTCTAGAGGTTGCATAGGTGGTGCAGGCATTATTTCATCCCAAGTTATGTGAATGTTGACTTTTAGGGCTAATACCCATCTTGTTTGAAACCACTGTGATCCTTAGATGGAGTTGTGTGTTTGCACTGATATCATACATAATAATGCTTCATAAAAATAATGGGAGTATAACATCTTCATATTTTTTAGTTCACCTGTTTTACCTTTGATTTCAACTTGATCTTTACAACTCGATGAGCTAATCAGGCAGGGTATTATTAGTGTCCCTCTTATTCAGGTGAAGTAACCAAGGGCAGATAATGGTCTCCCAGTTTTACAGATGAGGAAATTGAAATTCAGGGAAGTTAGGTGATTTGCTCAGTTATTTGGCTGAGTGTGTGGCAAATTGTGGTCCAAACCCAGATTTTCTGGTTTCCAAGGGCTGCAAATTTTCTTCTGTATTCTAATGTATTCTCTGTAGAATGAGGTCAGTGGTTATACCTTTCAGGATGGGTTTGAGAAATCTGTGTCTCTGGGCTTCCTTACAGAGTTTCTCGCCATGGTAGTTACCCGATTCTCCTTGATGTATGTCCCAGCTCTGGCCTGGCTTTGTACTCAACCCTTTCTGCTCCTTGAGCCTGTCCTTCTAACACCATTTCCTTATGTATCTCACTATCTGTAAAACTCTTACTATTCACTCTCCTCAGCATTGCCCATTGCTACCTGCCAGACCCTAGGAAGCCTTCCCAGAAACCTTGCCTTACTGTGCCTTGTTTTTATGCCTAGTCATCTGTCCCTGCCCTGATGACTCACCTGCCACCCTCCAAATTGTCTTTTGGGCCCTTCACTCATGCCTCATGTTAGGCAGCCCCCATTCAATAATAAATATAGGTGTGCCATAGTGAAATTTTGGACCAATCCTTTTGCCTCTCTCTTACTCCTGTGCCTTTAATCAGTTTCTGCTTTCCTGGTAATATGGGAATAATTGGCATGTTTCCTAGGCAAAGCCCATTAGATAGATTTCCTTTACAGGAGGCAATTTTGCCCTTGCCAATGTCTGGAATTAATTACCAAAGCTACTGCTGTTGTTTTGTTAGGTCTAACAAGTCCTGCATGATCTGGATGAGTAAAGCATTGAACCAGTCACTGGGCAAGGAGGCACTTGCTTGACAAGTCTTCTTTCTAGGGAGAATTCTTCTCAGTAGCACTCTCACTCTCAAGGAGTTAGTAGTCCCTTTTGGGACTGGTTTTCCCAAAATTTGGCCCTCCAGGAGCTTCTGTGTGTTCTGAAGGCTGCTGGGCAATTGTGCCTTTGATGTTTCTTACGGGATACTGTCTGAGTTTCTGCATCAGGTAAGAGTTAATAACATACATGTATGTATGACACTGGCCTGACAGAGAAGGTCACTCTGGTCCCTTCATTGGACCAGCAAAGACTTTTCTTTTAAATGTTTATTTATTTTGAGAGAGAGAGAGAGAGAGAGAGAGAGAGAGAAAGAGTAGGGGAGGGTCAGGGAGGGGGTAGAGAGAGAGAGGCGGGGGGTGGGGTGGGGAGAATCCCAAGCAGACACTGCACTGTCAGTGTAGAGCTTGATGTTGGGCTTGAACCCATGAACTGCGGGATCTGACCTGAGCCGAAACCAAGAGCCAGATGCTTAACTGACTGAGCCACCCAGGTGCCCCAAAGACTTTTATTTTTTAATGGAGACAAGTAGAAGTAGGTATAATGGATACTCACAGGCATTGTTTACTTTGAAGTGCTTTCTAGGCTTTAACCTTAAGAATAAGTGGTTGAGGGAAACTTTCTAGCCTTGTACCTTTGCTCTTTGCTCCTTCCTGGGAAGAAGGGAGAGGGGATATGGAATTACAGCAAAACCTTGGTTTGTGAGCATAATTTGTCCTGGAAACATGCTTGTAATCAAAAGCACTTGTGTATTGAAGCACATTTCCCCGTAAGAGATAATGGAAATTCATTCAGGTGATTCGTTCCACAACCCAGAAATATTCACATAAAAATGATTACAATACTGTAATATAATACAAGGTAATAAAATATAAAGAAAAATAAATTAACATGCACATACCTTTGAAAACCTTCATAGCTGGTGTGAGGGAGACAAGAAAGAGCAGGGTTATTGTGTAGGACGACTTTCACTATCACTAACAGAATTACTGCTATCTATTGGCTCAATGGAATCTTTCTATTTTCATGCAACTTTAACAAGGAACCTATCCAATGACCTAGAATGAAGCAAAGCATTCCTAAGCTTACTCTTGTCTGGAAAATCAAAGGACTGTCAATAGGTGCTTTGAAGTGACAAAAAATACACAAGTGCCAGTTGTGGGCATCTTCCAACGTTCTGAAAAATCACTGATTTCTGCCAAACATTGTGGCCTGAGACCAAGCATCTGAGCATGAGAGGATTACCCACAATTCTTCAGAAAGAGAGAGAGAGAGAAGAACCATTGGTTCAGTTGTGATTATGTGATATTCGGTGTCACATACTATAGTATTCCAAGACATTGCTCATTTATCAAGTTAAAATTTATTAGAAATATTTGCTCATCTTGTGGAACACTTGCAGAACAAGTTACTTGAAACCCAAGGTTTTACTGTACTTGATCTCTCAAAGAGGTCTCAGTGCTTTGTTTGCAACAAAGCAAGGGTCAGCCTACTATGGCTCATGGACCAAATCTTGCCTACCACCTGCTTTTGTAAACAATATCTAGTTTTGTGAATAACATTTTATTAGCACAGAAGCACACCTACTTGTTTACATATTGCCTAAGGCTGCTTTTGTGCTAAAATGGCAGAATTGAGTAGTTTCAGCAGAGACAATATAGCCTTGAGGACTAAAATAGCCTGTGTAACTTTAATTGGCTATTCTTGGATAGGGCAAGATAGTTCCTCCAATATTCCTTGGACCTTTTTGTTTAGCTTCAGCTCAGTTTGTGTAGAGAGGTATGCAAGGAAGTGGTTTTAGAAATAGCCTCCTTCCTAACACACAATGAAGATTTAGAATCCATATGGTGCCACTACGTGTTTGTTTGAATGGGTAAAAATCTCCATCATCAGTGATGCATCCCTAGTGCCTAGCCCAGGGCGTGAGGCAATCTCAGCTCTGGTCTCAAGAAGCTATCATCCATGGGTTTTGCTTTCTCCAGTGACCAATCAGAAACACTTTGCTTCTCCAGTATAGAAATTGATTTCCTTTCAGTATTTGGCCATGAACCCCTGTTTCCTCCTTCCCATTATAGACCATCATTGGGTTCTTTTACAAAGAATAGTTGAATAGTTTGTATGTATTTGAATAGTTTGTATGTATTTGTTGATTTTGAATTTTGAACTGGCATATGAAGCCCTATGGTGTAATCTATGGCTTTACTGGAAGGGAAACCCATGATTTCTGGTGTATTATTTGTCATAAGATAACAGGAATCTTTTCTTCTCTATGACAGATTTTGGAACTTCTGGTTCATTAAAAGGTCCAGACAGCAGTTCCCTTGATAGTTAGTAATGAAGGTGACAGGACAGGAACCACAAAAGTCACAACTGGGCGTGCCACCCAGTCAGGCTTTGTCCAACTGGTAAGATATTATTTCATGGAGGTCCAAAGAAATGAAACGAACAGGCATACCTCTCAGCTTTCCTGGTTCTTATTTATTCCTTGTGACTAATTGGTATGATTTTGGCATTTTGGTATGATTTTATGTGAGTTTTAAAAAGCATGGCAATTACTAGATGCAATTTCATGTTATTTGTGGTACC
Organism: Lynx canadensis; assembly: GCF_007474595.2. Lineage (NCBI taxonomy): Eukaryota > Metazoa > Chordata > Mammalia > Carnivora > Felidae > Lynx > Lynx canadensis. The sequence continues at coordinate 54,089,601 of NC_044321.2, read as the reverse complement.
TTTACTAAAATTGAACAGTCTGGGCTCTAAAACGTAGTTTTAGAGAATAGCCACAAATTCCCCCTATGTAAGTAGGGCAAAGAGAATCAGAATTCTAGTGTTAGAAGGGGTCTGGGAGGTCATGGAGTCAACAACTCTGTTTTCCAGGCACCTAAACCAGCCAAGAGAGATGAGAGCTAGAGAAAGACTGGAATTAGACTGTTGCCTTGGGGATGTTTTCCATCATTTTTTTATGTCCTTTTGGGAATAATGGATACTAGTTTGTTAGGGAAAATATAACTTTTGGATCCCAGGGCTTTAATTAAGTCTTCTATGTTTTTTTCATTCTTCCCTAAAGGACACTTGGGACTAAAGTTGTTAAAGATATGCTCTTGGTTGAAGTTAGGTTATTAAGCTTAGGTTTCAGCATATCCTCTATCTAGGAAATAGAGTTCATCAGCAAAGAATGACATGGCAATTCTTAGCACAGTGGTGTGATGTTTTGGGAATGGGCATTGGAATTCCAGGCACATAGACCTGGGTTCAAATTCCATATATGCCTTTGTCTAGTTGGGTGGCATTTGGCAAGCTACCAGCCTCTCAAGTCTGTTTCCTCAACTATAAATGGAGATAGTAATGGCAACCTTAGTCACTGAGTGTGTTAATGAAGTAAGGTATTTAAAAGTAACATGTTCTTAATAAATGTTAGGATCTGCTATCCAAGTATATTTTTTAAAAACATATTTGTGGCAATGCTTGTGCCATAAATTTCAATTGTAGTAATCAACAATTTGGTTGGAGTTTGGATATGGGCCACTAATTGAGAATTCAAGAATATATTTTACAAAGAGAAGACAGACAGCCTTGAAGATGCCCCAATGTGAGTAAAGTAGGGACTGATCAGAAAGCCCCCTGAGATAGGATATAAAAGTAATTCCACTAACAAAGTATCAGTGTGACCTATCATAGTCTCCTTTTCTATAATAATCATTTGAAAAAGATTAGCATTGTTTGCAGTGCCATTGAATGTCATATTTTTGCTGTAGTTCTACTGGCTCTGAGAAAGGGGACACTCTTTAGGTCTGGTCAAAATGCTTAATAAAGTGCCTGGCCCTCTGTATTCTCTAAGTATTTTATTTGAATGAATGATGAGAGCCATTTTAACATCAGGTAAATTGAGACAAGGAACAGTTAAGTGGCTTCTCCAAGAATCAACGCAGAGGTTGTGGCCTTGTCCCTAAGGGGACCTGGTCTCCTGTCTTGGTATATTAACACAAATTCTTCCCTTTCCAGTGTGTCTTTCCTCTTGCTCCATGTATATCATGCAGTGTAATGTAAAGGGACTTCCTTCCTCCTCACCAGCGGGTGATTAGCTTCTACCTAAATTAGGAGAGTGGGTTAAAAATTCAATGAGAGTGTTATATGGCAACTCAAAGTACAGTTTTTTTATCCAGGATTTCATAGTTGTTGAAATTGCAAAAAATTAGGGAGAATCTTTTTTTTTGTCTACTTAATTGGAGAAGAGGTTGAACAAAAGGGCTGAGGTGGGAGATTGGAGAAGGATAGGTGTCATGGCATGGATTTTATAGGGAGATGGTGTTGGCTTTCAAGAAAAGCACAGTAACAGTGATGTGTGGATATAGGTATAGGGGTTATGTCTCATTCTACAGCTTCGAATCCTTGAATCTGACTATATTCTTCAGGGATGTGGCATTGATTAAAATCAGTTACTTTGATAGAGCCACATGGTAGGGCTAATGTACATTAATAAAACTATGTATAGAAATCCTCTCCCTGAATGTATAGAGATTCTCTGTTGTGGGAAATAAGCTTAGGAATTCCCTGAGCTTGCACTGTTGGGTTAACAAGGCATAGAGGAATAGGAAGCCACAGGATGAAAGCATCCAAGATTAGGTAATCAAGGCTAGGCAATCGTGGCAGAAGCGCCTGAGCTTAGTACAATAGCAGAAAGCTGCTTTCACAGGAGGGAAGGACCAAAATAGGTGTACTGATAAATAGGGCTATAGACCACAGCAAAGTTGCCCAGAGCAGAGCTAATTAGCAAAAGAAAGGTGCCTTGTTGACCCTGAGATAGCATGCTCTGTCTTACCTCCTAGGCAAGCTAGGAAAAACAGACACCATGCTTTGTGCCTTGTGTCTTGTGCCTGCTGTAAACAACCATCTGCCCAGTGCAGGAATTTTGTTTTGTATTTATCCAAACCCCTAACACCGCATATGTTCGAAACCCTCTTTCTCGCACACACACAGGTTAATGTTCATGGTTTCATTGTCTCTTTGCGCATGTCCATCACACTTGTAAGCCTTCTGATCTTAATAAAAATAGAGCAAGGACCCTTACTTGGGGCTCTTGTCTCCTCCCAGACATTAGCCTCTCTTGCATTTAAATTCTGCATCCATTCACTTGCTGGACAAGAGACAATTCCAGACCAAGAGTTTATGACACTCTAGAAAGCTGGCCCCTTTTTGAACTCCTCACTGTGCCCCAGTTGTTGCTGAAGTAATTTGGAAACCCCACTGGAAATACATAAACAGGTTCTGTTACACTGGGCCTAGACAAGTTGGAGAGAAATAATTTCATATTTGATAGCGGGTTATTTGACCAGTTTGCCTTTCCTCTTTGCTTCCTGTCTGCTTTTGAGTCACTGCAGCAGCTCTTTTCTTCCTTGTTTTTTTCCTTTAAAACATTTTTAAAGTATAGTTGACACACAATGTTACATAAGTTTTAGCTGTATGACATAGTGATTCAATTTCTGTTTGTTATGCTATGCTCATCACAAGTGTAGCTACCGTCTGTTACCATACAGTGCTATTACAATATCATTGACTGTATTCTCTAATGCTGTACTATCCATCCCCATGACTTATTCATTTTATAACTAGAAGTCTATACCTCCCACTAGCCCTCACCCATTTTGACCATGCTCCATCCCCCTCCCCTCTGGCAACTATTAGTTTGTTCTCCATATTTATAGGTCTGATTCTGCTTATATAAAATTTTGTTTTGTTTTTTAGATTCCACATATGAGTGAAATCATATGGGATTTGTCTTTCTATGACTAATTTATTTCACTTAGCACAATACCCTCTGGGTCCAGCCATGTTGCAAATATCAAGATCTCATTCTTTTTTATGGCTATGTAATATTTCATTACACACACATATACACATGCACACACACACCATATCTTTATCCATTCATCCATCATTGGACCCTTAGGTTATTTCCATTTCTTGACTGTTGTAAATAATGCTGCAGAGAACATGGGGGTACATATATCATTTTGAATTAGCGTTTTAATTTTCTTCTGGTAAATATGCAGAAATGGAATTGCTGGATAATATGGTACTTCTATTTTTAGTTTCTTGAGGTACCTCCATTTGTTTTCCATAGTAGCTGCACAAAATTACATTTCTACCAACAGTATATGTGGATTCCTTTTTTCCTTGCCAACACTTGTTATTTCTGATATTTTTGATAGTAGCCACTCTGCCGGGTGTGAGGTGATATCTCATTGTGGCTTTTATTTGCATTTCCCTGATGATTAGTGTGATGTTGAGCATCTTTTAATATGCCTGTTGGCTATCTATATGTCTTCTTTGGAAAAATGTCTGTTCTGGTCTTCTGCCTATTATTTAATCAGATTATTTGTTTTTTGGTGTTGGCTTATAGAAGTTCTTTATATATTTTGGGGGCACCTGGGTGGCTCAGTCAGTTAAGCCTCCAACTTTGGTTCAGGTAACGATCTCACGGTTTGTGACTTTGAGCCCCACATCGGCCTCTCTGCTGTCAGCATGGAGCCCATTTGTGATCTTCTGTCTCCCTCTCTCTCTTCCCCTCCCCTGCTTTCTCTCTATCACTCTCAAAAACGAATAAACATTAAATTTGTTTTAAAAAGTTCTTTATATATTTTGGATATTAATCCCTTATCAAATATATCATTTGCAATTATCTTCTCCCATTCAGTAGGTTGCTTTTTTTTGTTTTGTTGATCGTTTTATTTGCTGTGCAAAAGCTTTTTATTTTCATGTAGTCCTAGTAATTTCTTTTTGCTTTTGTTTCCCTTGCCTTAGGAGACACATCTAGAAAAATGTTGCCAAAGCTGATGTCAGAGAAATTACTGTCTGTGTTCTCTTTTAGGATTTTTATGGTTTTGGGTTTCACATTTAGGTCTTTAACCCATTGTGAGTTTATTTTAACCCATTGTGAGTTTATTATGTAAAAGATGGACTAGTTTCATTCTTTTACATGTAGCTATTCAGTTTTCACAGCACCATTTATTGAAGAGACTGTCTTTTGCTCATTGTTTATTTTTGCCTTCTTTGTCATAGATTAATTGACCATGTAATCATGACTTATTTCTGGGCTTGCTGTTTTGTTCTGTTGATCTATGTGTCTGTTTTTTATGCCTTTACCATACTGTTTTGATTACTATAGCTTTGTGATGTATCTTGAAGTCTGCAGTTTATTGTGATAGCTGTGATAGCTTGTGATAGCTGCAGTTTATTTTTCTTTTTCAAGATTGTTTTGGCTATTGGGGTCTTTTGTGGTACCATACAAATTTTAGTATTATTTGTTCTAGTTCTGTGAAAAATGTTAGTATTTTGATAGTGATTGCCTTAAATCTGTAGATTGCTTTCAGTAGTATGGAAATTTTAAACACTATTCATTCTTCTAATCCATTAGCATGGAATATCTTTCCATTTGTTTGTGTCATGTTCAATTTCTTTCATCAGTGTTTTATAGTTTTTAGTGTAGGTTTTTCACCTCTTTGGTTAAGATTTTTTGTAGGTATTTTACTCCTTTTGGCATAATTGTAAATTGTACTGTCTTCTTAATTTATCTTTCTGTTACTTTGTTATTACTGTATAGAAATGCTATAGATTTCTGGGTATTAATTTTTTATCCTGCAACTTTACTGTATTCATTCATTGCATCTAGTAGTTTTAGATGGAGTCTTCAGGGTTTTCTATGTACAGTAAGTCATCTGCAAGTAGTTAAAGTTTTATTTCTTCTTTACCAAGTTGGATACCTCTTATGTCTTTTTCTTATGTGATTGCTGTGGCTAGAACTTCCAGTGCTATGTTGAATATAAGTGGTAAGAGTAGGCATCCTTGTCTTATTCTTTTTTTTTTAAATGTTTATTATTTATTTTTGAGAGAGAGAGAGAGAGAGAGAGAGAGAGAGGGAGAGAGAGACCGAGTGCGAGTGGGGATGGGGCAGAGAGAGAGGGAGACACAGAATCTGAAACAGGCTCCAGGCTCTGAGCTGTCAGCACAGAGCCCGATGTGGGGCTCGAACTCACAGACCACGAGATCATGACCTGAGCCGAAGTTGGACGCTCAACTGACTGAGCTACCCAGGTGCCCCTATCTTATTCTTGAACTTAGGAGAAAAGCTCTCAGTTTTTCACCATCGTGTATGATGTTAGCTGTGGGCTTTTCTCACGTGGCCTTTACTATGTTGAGGTATTTTCACTCTACACATACTTTGTTGAGAGATTTTATTATGAATGGATGTTTTACTTTGTCAGATGCTTTTTCTGCATTTATTGGGATGATCATATGATTTTTATCCTTTCTCTTTTTAGTATGGTGTATCACGTGTGTTGATTTGTGAATATGGAACATATTGTTGGGTTAAGTTTGCAAATACTGTGTTGAGGATTCTTACACCAATGTTTATCAGAGGTATTAGCTTGTAGTTTTCTCTTTTTGTAGTGTCTTTATCTGGTTGTTATGAGGGTAATGCTGGCCTTGTACAATGTATTCGGAAGCTTTTCTTCCTCTTCTGTTTTTTGGAATAGTTTGAGAAAAATTGGAATTAACTATTTAAATGTTTGGTAGAATTCACCTGTGAAGCCATGTGGTCCTAGACTTTTGTTTGTTGGGAATTTTTTGTTTATTGATTCAATTTCATTGCTAGTAATTGGTCTGTTCATTTTTTAAAAATTTCTTCCTGATTCAGTTTTGGAAGGTTAGATGTGTTTAGGAATTTACCCATTTCTTCTAGGTTTTCTAATTTGTTTGCATATAATTTTTCATTGTATTCTTTTATAATCCTTTGTATTTCTGTAGTATTGGTTATTATTTTTCCTCTTTAATTTCTGATTTTATTTACTTGAGTCATTTTTTTTCCTTGATGAGTCTGGATAAAGGTTAATCAATTCTGTTGATCTTTTCAAAGAACCAGCCCCTGGTTTCATTGATCTGGTGTATTGTTATTTTTAGTCTCTATTTCATTTATTTCTGCTCTAATCTTTAAAAAAATTTTTTAATGTTTGTTTTTGAGAGAGAGAGAGACAGAGTACGAGTTGGGGAGGGGCAGAGAGAGAGGGAGACACAGAATCCAAAGCAGGCTCCAGGCTCTGAGCTGTTAGCAGAGAGCCCAATGGAGGGCTCAAACTCATGGAGTGCAAGATCATGACCTGAGCCAAAGTTGGGACGAAAAACAAAACAAAACAAGTATTAACATCTCCTTACCTTGTGTGTCTATGCTGGTTTCTATTTTCAGTTATCAGTCTTCATCTTTTCAGATAAAATAATTTTAGTTTTTCTATTAGAATTTCAGTTTAAAACACATCATTTGCTTGGAAATATTTTGTCCTCTGTTTCTGGATCATCTCCAGGTTTCATATGATATTCTGAACATTGTGCTCAGCATTCCAGGGCAATACTGAAGCCTAGGGAGGAGATTTTAGTATGCAAGGTGTATAATTACCTGCCTAGTGATACACCATTTTTGGGGGCTCATATATTTTGGAAATAGTCCACACTTCCTCCCTTTTAGGATAGTAGCTGATAAAATGTTCTTCAGAGTTTCTATACTTACAGAGATGCTTCAGTGTGTTCATGAGTGTCACTGTGGTCTTGCACAATGAACACTGGCCTAGCATTCCTAGAACCAGGAGTCAAGTCCTAAATCTTTGCTAACCAGATATTAAGTATAGTTTATCTTTTAGACCTTAGTTTCTGTTTATGTGAGATGGAATCAACAACATCTGCCCTGTCCACCCCACAAGATTATTCTGACAATCAAGTGAAATAATAGAAGTTAGAATACTTTTTCATTAAGTGGTATGCACTGGTGGGAAATGTTGATTAATTGAAACTTAATCATAGGGTATATCAAATAGTTTTGCTTCCCTGACTTAATTTCCTCTTATTTATAAGCCATTGGATCAGTTGCTAATTAGAGTAATATGTATAAAACTGCTCTCATTTCCTAATTGCAGTAATAGCACTACATATTTGAAGATCAGTTGTCTAATCTCAATATCCAGAATAAAACTGGGAGTCTAGAGGTTGGCAAAAAATGGTTTTAAATAGCTAATGTGGTTTTCACTGGGCGTTCTACTCCTTGAGAGAGCATGTGGTTTCCTACTCCTCAGGAATTTCGAGGCAGAAACTAGGGATGTGATGGTGAAGTAGGAAGGTGTCTAGAAACAGAACTTTGATATGAAGAATAAGTGATAATCAAATTTAATTGAGTTGAGGTTAGGGAGGAAACTGAAAATATCTGAAAAACAGATATAAAGTCTATAAAACATTGTGTTTGGGCTGATTTTGTGTAGGGGTAAACAGTTCTACATACCTGAGCATTTTTTGAGTATATGACAATCTCAGATTAATTGGTGGTATTAAGGAAGTAATACTCAATTTTTTGAGTATATGACAATCTCAGATTAATTGGTGGTAATGATGAAGTTGAGTCATCCAGAATCTCCTTAGAAGGAAGTAAAGTGTTAAATGTTAGCTTTCCATAAAAGTGGTTAAAATAAAAAAAGTAATTAGTGCTTAAAGAGTTAAGCCATTTTCAAATTGAAAATTAACTTTATTTAATGATGCATTATCTAATAATGTTGAACAAATAGGGCATTATTAATATTTTATGGATCATTATATTATAAAATTATTTTTATTTTTCCAAGTTGGATACTTTAGTATTGTTATACCTAATTTATAGATAGAGGACCTTGACAGGGTACTGGTATGCCAAATTTGTGGCATCATCTGGAGAGGAACACATGGTTATTATCTCTTCTGATATGTTACCAACCGCTATAAATAAAGGGTTTTCCTATAGGCATTGCCTCATTTTACAAACTCCACAGTGATTCATTGAGGTACATATTGTTACTCCCATTTTATAGCCTCAGGAATACTGAGGCTTAAGATTCATGAAATCTGCTCATATAAGTGTTAGAGCACTGGATTTACATCTTGTCTTTAGACTATAAAGCTTTTGTTTTATTCAAGTCTTCCTCATGGAAGCATCATTATGCTCTGCATTTTAGAACAATTCTGGAAAGTAGGTAGGACATATAGGTATCATTGCCCCCATTTTATCATCTGAAGAAATTGAACTGAAAGGTACCAAGTAACTTTCCTAAGGGTCACATGATGACTAGAACCCAGGCTTATTAAATTTTGGACCATTAACTATTTTTAAAAATATTTCCAAATCTACAGGGAAGTTTCAAAAATAGTACAAAGAACTTTAGTGTATCTTTTAGTCAGATTCACTGATTATTAACAGTTTGCTGCATTTGCCTTATTCCGCCTTTGAATATTTACATGGTATTATTTTTTTGGAATCATTTGAGAGCAGGTTGCATACATCAGGATCCTTTTCCTTGAATCCTTCAGTGTGTATTTCCCAATAACAAGGATATTTATTACATACCTCTAGTACACCTATTACAATCAAGACATTTTAACATTGATTGATACTGTTATCTAAAGTCCAGATCAAAATTTGTCAGGTTGTCCTAATAATGTCCTTTATAGCTATTTGTTTTCTGGTTCAGGAACCAGTCCAAGATTATGAATTGCATTTAGTTATCATTGGATCGTTACTCTTTATATAATATCTTATTGCTTCCCTTAGCCCACTATGTCATAAAATTAGGAAACATCTCTTGGATGAAAGGTACATACAATGAATTAAAGGACAAAAATGGGAACATGGGCACCCTCTTTCCTTGGCACTCACCTCAGGTTGCTTGCACACTTTGTGAAACTTCACCTACCACCTGGACCTGATGAAGATAGAGATCATTTATTCTGCAGCAGCTTCTGCTTTCAACAAGGCAAGGATTTGGGCATCTTCCAGCTCTCCTGTTGACACCTAGGAAATCCCAGTCATGTACGGGTCTGATGTCAGTTGTATTACAGGAATGTGGCTGTTTAAAGATAGAAGAAAAAGGGGTGCCTGGGTGTCTCAGTCCATTGAGCGTCTGACTTCAGCTCAGTTCATGACCTGCATCAGACTCTGTGCTGACGGCTCAGAGCCTGGAGCCTGTTTCAGATTCTGTGTCTCCCTCTCTGTCTCTGCCCCTCCCCCGCTTGTGCTCAAAAATAAACAAACATTTAAAAAAAACAAAGAAAAAGAAAATAATTTAAGGGACTATAATGAGTGGAATAGGGGAATGCATGATGGACAAGAACTGTTGTACGTTTATATAGGACTTTATTATTTCAAAGTAAATAATATGCATTACTTTTATGATCCTGTTTGCATCTTGTATGAATTATTTGAAATAAGGTTGTTGTCATTAACCCTGTAATACAGAGAAAGAAGCAAAATAATTTAAATACACAAAGTTACACAGTGGTAAAGCTGAGACTTGCATCCACATCATCTTACTCTGCATTCAGTATCTTATTTCCTCCTTTATTACTTTCCTGTGCCTTCCTTCCCTTCCTCGTGTCATTCCTCCAGAGCTCTTCAGACGTGATCGTGGCACTTCTGTTTTAGAATTTTCTGTGTGGTGCAGCTGTCCCCTTTGCTCAAGAAATGTCCCACCATCAAACAGTGTGTCTGGTGCAGTACCTAACTTCTTGGGAGTTCAGAATGCTGCCTCAGTTAGGCTTCATCACTGCTCCTTTGCCTTGTACTCTTGAGCTTGGGATCACATACAAGAAAGCAGCCAACTGGCACAGCTCTGAAAGTCTCTATGGCACTAGCTCAGTGATAGGGAATTTTCCTTTATAAAGTTGAAAGGCACAATTACTCTTTGATTTAGTTGCTGAGCACTGACCCCGCCCCTTTAGATTTCTGCTGATTTAAAGTAGGTATTATTTCAATAGCAACACCTTCAAAAATAACATGGCTGCACACATGCAAAAAGGTTGCTCATCTGTAGGGAAGACAGGCAGTTGTATAAAAAAGGCATATGATTTTTATATTTCAGTTGTAGCAAACATTACCCCTCTCTCTATGAATGCTTCCTACCACAGTTGAGTCTCCCTGATTTGAGCTTTTTAGATTTTGTTTTCAATTTATTTGATGACTTTTTCTTCTTCCATAAGGATCATCTTAGTATTCTCTTTTGCTAAAGTGAAAGGCATTTGATATTGGTTCTGTATCTGGTCTCTGAGGTTAGTGGTGTGAAAGCTTCTAAGACAAGCTCAAGCAAAAAGTAAGAACGGTTTGAAATGCAGCCAGAAGAAGAGCAAGAGAAAGACAGAGTTAAATGCAAAAGACCAATGGAATAGAATAGAAACCCCAGAACTAGGCCCACAAACGTGTGGCCAACTCATCTTTGACAAAACAGGAAAGAATATCCATTAAGCCCCAGGTATAAATAAACCCTTTTTCCTTGAAGTATAGTTGACATACAGTGTTATATCTGTTTTAGGTATACAATATAATGATTCAACAGTTCTATACATTACTCAGTGCTCATCACAATAAGTGTATTTTTAATCCCCTTTATTTATTTATGTCACCCATCCTCGTATCCACCGCCTCTCTGGCAACACCCAGCTAAGCATTTTCCCCAAGTCCTGCTGACTTCCTTATTTTGGTTCATGGTATCCCCAGCTTGCCAGTTGGCCAGACTTGGAACCTCAAAGACAGCTTTTCTTTCTTTTTTTTCTCCCATGGCCCTCACATCCAATAAATGGCTTTCTCTTGCTCTTCTTCTGGCTGCATTTCAAACCGTTCTTACTTTTTGCCTGAGCAAAAACTGGTTCTAAAATGTTTATCTTTTCTTCCCTTTAGTTCATCCTATACAGATTCCAGTTGAACTGTTCCAAACCAAAGCATCCATCATGCCACTTCCTGTTTAGAAATATTAAATAGCTTCTCATACTGTGAACTTCTTTTAAAAAATGTTCAGTCTGACCTTCAAGTTTTTCCAGATTAGGTACCCAACTATCTTCTCCAGCCTCATTTCCTGTTATGTCCATTTTTACCCTTTGTTTTCAAACTAAGTTGGATTTCATACTGTTCTCCAAACCTATGCTCAGCTCTGATCCACCTTAGTCCTTTTTGCTCCAGGCATTCTTTTGATCTTGCCTCCATCATCTCTCTTTGTGATCCTTCTATCTTGCAAGGCTCATGTCAAATCTCACCTTCTTCCTCCTTCCGAGATCCTTCCAAATGAATGTGATTTCTTCCTCATTTGAACTCTCATGGGACTATCTATGTCCCATGATGCTTGTATGATTCTTGATATTATACATATTTATGTACTCATCTTCACTGCTTCATTGTATGCTGTCATTGGAAGACAAAAGTTGTTTCTTAATAATCTTTATATTACTGAATAATATGAGGCCTAGGGCCTTGTGTATATCTGGCTTTCTAAAATTATTTGTGATACTGAATAGAGTTCTCTTTGGTTGTCTTTATTGTTCCAGTAGTCTATCTGAAATCTTACTAGGCCAGGCCCAAATGCTACCTTCTCAATTAGAACTAGCACTACTTGCACTGGTGATCATTTATATGTTTTTTTAAAAATTTAATGTGTATTTATTTTTGAAGGAGAGATACAGAGTATGAGCAGGGAGGGGGGACAAACAGAGAGAGGGAGACACATGATGCGAAGCAGGCTCCAGGCTCTGAGTTGTCAGCACAGAGCCTGACACGGGGCTCAAACCCACAAACCATGAGATCATGACCTGAGCTAAAGTCAGATACTTAACTGACTAAGCCATCAGGTGCCCCTATATGTTGTTTATATTGTATTTACAGCCATCTATCTTGTTGTTAAGTTAGCCATATTTGTGAATATCTTCCCTCCCTTTCTGGGAGAGGGATTGGTTCTGATTCACCTGTGTAAATCTCATGACAGTAAGTACAGTGCTTGACTCATAGAAAGATATTCAGTGACTATTAGTTGAATTGAGTAACTATGTATTCTGAAGTTTACATTTATTTCACCTTCTTTTCAAGAAAGTTATTCTTAGGATCAATCTACCACATTCATAGGGAGATTAGTATATAGAACAACTTTTCTCCCAATTATTTGAGACCCATTGTAAGAACCTTTTCTTGTCATGGTCAGGAATGGTGATGTTCTAATATCCACTGTAAAGTAGAAGCTGTATAAACACATCTGGGGTTGATGTTGTGTGCAAGAGTGAAAGGTTATGACATTAAAAAATCTGTGAGTATCATATTAACAATCAGTGAAATATATATCAGTGAGGATGGTCTACTTCATGCCTGCAGTACCAAACAATCTACAAAAAACACAATGGCTTATAATAACAAAGGTTTATTTCTTTATTCTGATCCATATCCATGGAAGCTTGTCTGGGTGCCCTGTTTATCATAGATATTCATGGACTGAGGCTGAAGGACTTCCATTTTCATATATGCTTTTCATAATCACTGGGGCAGGGGAAAAATGAGGGTTTGGTTCATCTCTTACAGCTTCTGCGTGAAATGGTATGCGTCACTTCTGCTTATATTACATTGGCCAAAGTAAGTCACGTGGTCAAAGCTGCCTTTAGAAAAGGTGGGAAAGTGCAACCCTACCAGCTACTTTGAAGGAGGAACCAGCAATATTTGGTGAGCATCACTAATATCTACCATACATAGTAAAGACTTCATGAAAAAATAATATTATAAAAACTTAATCCAGGATACTTAGGGAGGGTAGAGAAAAAGGATAAAGAAGTATTTAGCTCAGTTAGAATGTCAGTCCTTCAGAGGTACATACTGAGTACCTTTTATGTACTGGGCACTGGGATAGAGTGCAAGACTAATATGTCTCTAAACAAAGGATGAGAAAATAATGGAGGGAAACTTTATTTGGCAGCATGGTCAGGGAAGTCTTCTTAGAAGAGGTGGCATTTAATTTGGAACTGAATGATAAGAAGGCACCAACCACACAAAGTTCTGGGAAAGGGGTTAGGAGAACATTACAGGCAGAGGGAACGGTGCATGCAAACACTCTGAGGTTGCAAAGAGCTTCCTTTTTTCACCTTCAAGATACTAAAAGAAGCACAATGTGGTTAGAAGGTATTGAGTAGTTGCCTGTTCACTGAGGGCCTGTAGAAAAGGTAGGGTTATAAAGTGTAAACCCATTAGAGAGTTTAAAACAGGAAGATTCAAGTGATGTGATTTTTATTTTCAGCTTACTCTGGTTGCATTGTGGATAATGAATTCAAGATGGGCAAGAGTGGACAAAGGGAGACTGGTTAGGTGGTAGGTGCAGTAATTAGTGCACATGAGATGACGATGGCTTAGATTACGGTTAGAGATAGAGAAAAGTATATTAGAGAGATATTTAGAACTTTAAATCAATGGGTTTGGTGATGGATTAGATAAGGAAAATGAGGAAGAGGGAAATTTCACAGATATCTGGTTTCTAAATGGATGTTGGGGCCATTCTCTGACATGGGGAATCCTACAGAGGACCAGTTTTGTGGAAAAGATTGGGCATTAGACTAACATATTGAGGAGCCTTCCTGACACATAGTATAGGCATACTGCCTCTAGGTTAGGGCTTCAGCTCTCTGGTACTGTGTAAATGTGATCTTCATTCAAGGCAGGGCGACCAGGGCAACTGACTTCTTTATAAGCCTGACAGCCATATGTGGTTTCCTTTTCACTATTAAATGCATCATTACTGCAGGAATGGAACACGTAGAAGGGGCTGGAGAACATTTTTGTGGGCTTGAAAATTTCAAGTGAAAAATATGTTGGCTTGAAATTTTGGCAACTGTTCCATAGGGTTATTATAGCTGCAGCTGAAATCAATTAATGGAGCAGCAGATGAAAATCCAAAACATCCATAGATCATTCAAGTATTTGGGCACTATAGAAGATGGTGGACCTTTCTCTTGTTGGATAGAAAATAAGTTGAAGAAAATGCACACAGATGCACCCAGGCGCAACTATATAAGTGTCTCCTAAAAATACTGGCAAGTCAAAGTTAGTAAATGAAGGCAGAGAAAAGGCAGGAGGCAACATAAGATTGAAGTCAGCTCCAGTTTCTTTTCAGTCCTTTGTGCTCCAATCTGTTAGTTTTCCTGGAGATATTTTGGTCTGGAATATCCTCTTTGTCTTTCTTTGATTCAATTCCCAACCCCAAGCAAGATGATTAAATTATCTTTTTATAAATGTTAGAGGACAGAAGTAGCCTCATTCGAGAAGAAAAAGTAGCAAGCAAGAGCAGTGTGAGATATGCCAGTGCCAAAAGGAAGATGGTGGTGATAAAAACAAAAGACAAAAACAAAATCCAAGCATCTCAGGGAATTAAGAAGAGGTTAACTGGTTAATCTAACAGAGAAAAAAAAGCCAAAGGAAATACACTCTCAGGCTATGTTGAGGCCACAGTGTGGAAGTGAATTCAGCTACCTGAGAAGCTGCAGGCTTGTACTGAAAGGCACTGGGGGAGGCCTGTTTTGTAAATTTGTGGGGATTCCTGTAGCAAATGCATGTGGTCCCTAGTTCACAGCAAATTATATATTAGAAATAAAAAAAGAGGAAAAGGTTGTTAACCTTGTTATGATTTTATCTAAATGGAACTTCCATTATAGGCTTAGAGAAGATGAAAAGAAATCTGAGTGAACTGTGCTGGAGGCTGTTTCAACATAGCTCTTGTAAAACAGCCCTGGGATTGCTTCCAAGACAAGATTTGCTCACAGTTGGGACATAATTTTCACTAGCCACCCAGAAAGATTAACAACAGGATCCAGTTATTTGCAGTTTCTTTGAGCTCCCATAGTTCAGACAGAGTCACATGCCTCTGAGAGCAAGTTCTCCTAGGAAGGCAGGGAGTGTTGGGTAAACTTATAGCTAGTTACTACTGTCCAGGGGCTCAACCTCCAAGACAAGTATTCAGAGTCAGTAACTCCCAGGTAGTCCTTCATATAAGTCCTTAAACCATAGACATAGGGTGAGGGCATGGATATTCACCTAGCCTTCACATCCTTGATGCTTACTGCCTGTACAGGGAAGTCCTGCCTTGTTCTGTCTCAGGGAGGAATGGTTGAAGGTCCTACCAGCCAGCCTCCACCCTCAGTAATAATCTGTTGATCTGAATCTTTGATACAAATTCAAAGAAAGGATCCTAGACACCTTTCCTGCAGTCATCCTGAAATTACCTTCATGTAAAGTAGTAACCATCAGAATATATAAGGGAAGGAAAAACCCTATCTATCTATCTATCTATCTATCTATCTATCTACCTACCTACCTACCTATCTACCTATGTCTTATTTTAAATTCCAGTATAGTTAACATACAGTGTTATATTAGTTTCAGGTATGCTGTATAGTGATTAAACAATTCTATACATTACTCAGTGCTCATCAGGATAAGGGTACTCTTAGTCCCCTTTGTCTTTTTCATCCATTCGCCCCCACCTCTCCTCTGGCAACCTTCAGTTTCCTATATTTAAGTATCTGTTACAGGGGATCACTTATCATGATGATCACTGAGTAATGTACAAAACTGTTGAATTGCTATATTGTACACCTGAAACTAATATGACACAGTATGTTAACTATTCTTGAATTAAAAGAAAAGAGTTTTTTTGTCTCTTTTTGTTCTTTGTTCACTTGTTTTGTTTTCTAAATTCTACATATGGGTGAAATCATTTGGTATTTGTCCTTCTCTGAATGACTTAATTTCACTTAGCATAATACCCCCTAGGTCCATCCATGTTGTTACAAGATTTCATTCTATTTTAAGGCTGGATAATATTCCATTGTGTGTATATATAGATGTATATGTATATACAATGTTTCTTTATTCATTTAACTATGGATAGCCACATGGGTTGATTTTATATCTTGGCTGTTATAAATAATGCTTCAAGAAACATAAGGTTGCACATATCTTTTTGGGTAAATATGCAGCAGTGGAATTATTGGATCATATAGTAATTCTATTTTAAATATTTGAGGAAAATCCATATTGTTTCCTACAGTGGCTGTACCAATTTGCATTCCTACCAGCAGTGCATAAGGTTTCATTTTTAATGACATCCTTGTCAACACTTGATGTTTCTTGTGTTTTTGATTTTAGTCATTCTGACAGGTGTAAAATGGTATATCATTTTGCCTTTAATTTACATTTCCCTGATGATTAGTGTGATGTTGAACATCTCTTAATGTGCCTGTTGGCCTCTGTATGTCTTCCTTGAAAAAATGTCTGTTGTGGTCTTTTGCCTATTATTTAATCACATTATTTGTTTTTTTGTGTGTGTGTTGGCTTATAGAAGTTCTTTATATATTTTGAATATTAATCTCTTATTGGATATATCCTTTGCAAATATCTTCTCCCATTCAGTAGGTTGCTTTTTTTGTTTTGTTGATGGTTTTATTTGCTGTGCAAAAGCTTTTTATTTTCATGTAGTCCTAATAGTTTCTTTTTGCTTTTGATTCCTTTATCTTAGACATATCCAAAAAATGTTGCCAGGGCTGATGTCAGAGAAATTATTTCCTATGTTCTTCTCTAGGATTTTTATGGTTTTTGGTTTCACATTTAGGTTTTTAATGCATTGTGGGTTTTTTTTTTCGTTTATGGTGTAAAAGATGGTCCAGTTTCATTCTTTTACATGGAGCTGCCCAGTTTTCCCAGCACCATTTATTGAGGAGAATGTCTTTTCCCCTTTGTTTATTCTTGCCTCCTGCTTTATTTCTTGCCTCCTTGCCTCATAGTTTATTTCTGGGCTCTCTATTCTGTTGTGTTGATCTATGTGTCTGTTTTTGTGCCTGTACCATACTGTTTGGATTACTACAGCTTTGTAATATAACTTGAAGTCTGGAATTGTGATACCTACAGCTTTGTTTTCCTTTTTCAAGATTGCTTTGGCTATTTGGGGTCTTTTGTGGTTCCATACAAATTTTAGTATTATTTGTTCTAATTCTGTTAAAAATGTTGTTATTTTGATAGGGATTGTATTAAAAGTGTAACAGGTTTTGGTCTTTGTTGTTTTACTAGCTTCTTTATAGGTAAGGTAAGGTTAGGTTGTTTATTTGAGGTTTTTCTTGCCTCTTAAGGCAGGCTTGTATTGGTATAATCCCTCTTACAGCTTTTGCTGTACCCCAGAGATTTTGGAATGTTGTGTTTTCATTTTCAATTGTCTCCATGTATTTTTTGATTTTCTCTTTGATTTTTTGGTTGACCCATTCATTGTTCAGTAGCATGCTATTTAGCCTCCATGTATTTGTCTTCTTTCCATATTTTTTCTACTAATTGATTTTTTAGTTACCTATCATTATGGTCAGAAAGGATGCATAATATGATTTTTAATTTATTTGCATTTTTTGAGGCTTGTTTTGTGTCCTAACATGTAACGTACTCTGGAGAACGTTTCATGTACACTTGAAAAGAATGTGTATTCTGCTGTTTTTATTTTTACTTTTTAATTGTTTAATGTTTATTTTTGAGAGACAGAGATAAAAAGAGAGACAGAGCACAAGTGGGAGGGGGGCAGAGAGAGGGAGACACAGAATCCGAAACAGGCTCCAGGCTCTGAGCTGTCTGCACAGAGCTTGATGTGGGGCTTGAACTCACGGACCACAAGATCATGACCTGAACCGTAGTTGGACGCTCAACCGACTGAGCCACCCAGGCGCTTTTGTTCTGCTGTTTTTAGATGAAATGTTCTGAATATATTTGTTAGGCCCATCTGTTCCAATATGTCATTTGAAGCCTCTGTTTCCTTGTTGATTTTCTGTCTGGGTGATCTGTCCATTGATGTAAGTGGTGTGTTGAAGTCTGCTACTATTATTATATTACTGCCAATTTCTTCCTTTATGTCTGTTAATAGTTGCTTTATGTGTTTAGTGCTTCTCTGTTGGGTGCATAAATACTTATAATTGTTATATTCATTTTTTGGATTATTCCCTTGATGATTATGTAGTAACCTTCTTTTTCACTGTTACAGTCTCTGTTGTGAGGTCTAGTTTGTCTGATACAAGTATTGGTACCTGAGCTTTCTTCTTGCTTCCATTTGAATGGTAAATATTTTTTCCATCCCTTTATATTTTCAATTTGCATGTGTGTTTAGGGCTGAAGTGAATCTCTTTTAGGCAGCACATACATGGGTCCTCCTTTTTTATCCATTCCATCACCCTATTTCTTTTGATGGGGGCATTTAGTCCATTTAAATTAAAAGTAGTTATTGATAGGGTGCCTGGCTCAGTTGGTTAAGTGTCCAACTCTTGACTCAGGTTATGATCTTGCAGTTTGTAAGTTCAAGCCCCACAACAGGCTTCATGCTGACAGTGTGGAGCCTGCTTGGGATTCTCTCTCCTCTCTGTCCCTCCACTGCTAGTGTGCTTGCTCTCTCTCTCTCTCTCTCTTTCAAAATAAAGAAATGAACTTTAAAATGTAGTTATTGATAGGTAAGTACTTATTGCCATTTTGTTGCTTCTTTTATGATTGTTTTTGAAGTTCTTCTCTGTTCCTTTCTTCTTTTGCTCTCTTCCCTGTGGTTTAATGGCTTTTTTCAGCAGTCCAACCAGATGCCTGTCCCCAGTCTGTTTGTTGGGGCTGCATAGCACTGGCTTGCAGAGTGCTCTCCCTACCTTATCCTCTGAGAGGATTTTGTAGGTGGGTGGGGGTGGCAGTCAGAGCAGGTGCTGGTCCCCAGTCTGTCTGCTGTTGCCACAGTGACCTCGAACTTCTTGGCTCTTTCCCTGTGCTGCCCCCCTGAGAGGTTTTTGTTGGTGGGCAGAACCAGCAGTCAGATTAGATATCTGCCCTTAATCTGTCTGCTGGGGCTGCAGTCGAACTGGTGTATGTGGTTATTTTTCCCTCTCTCCAAAGTAGGAGTCACTTTGGAGTGGCTTCAGTCCCTGTTGGTACTGCTTATAGTATGAGACATGGAACCACTTTAGAGGGACTCTTGCTGAGTGTAGTGGGTTGGATGGGGTGGACCTTTAGGAAAACCTGGAGGTGGTGGAGTAGAGGGTGTGAGTAAGTTAGGTGATGGGTATTAGTGCTGGTTCCTGCAAGTGTCCAGCCATCTAGGCTGGTAGAGAGGGTGGTGACAAATGGTGCTGCTAGATCTTTTGTTCTTGAAGTCTCCTAAAGATCGCTGCCCTTCCAGGACATGTTCTGAGATTAGTAAATAAATTTATTTCATGTATACCCCAGGAACTTTTCCAACTGTTGCTTCTATGCTATATCTCAGCTGGGTTGTTTGTTATGCTGTCTCCTTTAGGGCTCCAACTGTTTCCTTCACCCTCTAGCTTTGCCAGAGTTTAAAGTACTGGGAGTTAAGCACCACTGATTGTAAAAACTCTCAAAGTTAAGCCCCACTGGTTTTCAAAGCCAAATGTTATTGGGACTAGTCTTTCCACTGCAGGTCCCCCATGTCTAGAGTAACTGGTATGGGGTCTGTTCCTCTCCCTTTGCTGTGTTTCTGGTGTCCCTCTCATTTGTGGTTAGTCTTGCTGGGAGTTTAGTTCTTGACTGCATGTCCACCCCTATTATCCTTTTTGATGTGGCCTCCTCTCTATGATTAACTTTGGAAAGTCAGTTCTGCCAGTCTTTGGGTCATTTTCTGGATTTGTTGCCATGATGTGGCTGCTGACTAGGTGTGTTCATGGGATGAGTTGAGTACAGGATGCTTTTAGTCACCATCTTCCCAGAAATCTTCAAAGAAAAGAGAAAATATCGAAAAATAAACTTTTTTTGTTAACTTTATTTTTTATTTTTAAAAATTTACATCCAAATTAGTTAGCATATAGTGCAACAGTCATTTCAGGAGTAGATTCCTTAGTGCCCCTTACCCATTTAGCCCATCCCATGCCCTCCCAGAACCCCTCCAGTAACCCTCAGTTTGTTCTCCATATTTATGAGTCTCTTATGTTTTGTCCCCCTCCTTGTTTTTTAATTTTTTTTAACGTTTATTCATTTTTTAAGAGACAGAGACAGAGCGCGCAAGAGAGGGGGAGACACAGATCCGAAGCAGGCTCCAGGCTCTGAGCTGTCAGCACAGAGCCCTACATGGGGCTCGAACTCACAAACCATGAGATCATGACCTGAGCTGAAGTTGGATGCTTAACTGACTAAGCCACCCAGGTGCCCCTGTCCCCCTCCCTGTTTTTATACTATTTTTGTTTCCCTTCCCTTATGTTCATCTATTTTGTCTCTTAAAGTCCTCATATGAGTGAAGTCATATGATTTTTCTCTTTCTCTGATTGACTAATTTCACTTAGCATAATACCCTCCAGTTCCATCCACATATTTGCAAATGGCAAGATTTCATTCTTTTTGATTGATGAGTAATACTCCATTGTGTATATATACCACGTCTTCTTTATCCATTCATCAATCGATGGACATTTGGGTTTTTCCATACTTTGGCTATTGTTGACAGTGCTGCTATAAATATTGGGGTGCATGTGTTCCTTTGAAACAGCACACCTGTATCCCTTGGATAAATACCTAGTAGTGCAGTTGCTGGGTCGTAGGGTAGTTCTATTTTTAGTTTTTTTGAGGAACATCCATACTGTTTTCCAGAGTGGCTGCACCCACTTGCATTCCCACCAACAAT
Organism: Lynx canadensis; assembly: GCF_007474595.2. Classification (NCBI taxonomy): domain Eukaryota; kingdom Metazoa; phylum Chordata; class Mammalia; order Carnivora; family Felidae; genus Lynx; species Lynx canadensis. The sequence continues at coordinate 54,068,845 of NC_044321.2, read as the reverse complement.
GCAAAAGAGATGCTCTTTATCCACATCCTCGCCAACATCTGTTGTTGCCTGAGTTGTTCATGTTCACCATTCTGACAGGTGTAAGGCGGTATCTCATTGTGGTTTTGATTTGTCTTTCCCTGATGATGAGTGATGTTGATCATTTTTTCATGTGTCGGTTGGCCATCTGGATGTCTTCTTTGGAGAAGTGTCTATTCATGTCTTTTGCCCTTGTCTTCACTGGATTATTTGTTTTTTGTGTGTTGAGTTTGATAAGTTCTTTATAGATTTTGGAAACTAACCCTTTATCTGATATGTCATTTCCAGATATCTTCTCCCATTCTGTCGGTTGCCTTTTAGTTTTGCTGATTGTTTCCTTCGCTGTGCAGAAGCTTTTTATTTTGATGAGGTCCCAGTAGTTCATTTTTGCTTTTTTTTTTCCTTTGCCTCTGGAGACGTGTTGAGTAAGAAGTTGCTGTGGCCAAGATCAAAGAGGTTTTTGCTGCTTTCTCCTCGAGGATTTTGATGGCTTCCTGTCTTACATTTAGGTCTTTCATCCATTTTGAGTTTATTTTTGTGTATGGTGTAAGAAAGTGGTCCAGGTTCATTCTTCTGCATGTCACTGTCCCGTTTTCCCAGCACCACTTGTTGAAGAGACTGTCTTTATTCCATTGGATATTCTTTCCTGCTTTGTCAAAGATTAGTTGGCCGTATGTTTGTGGGTCCATTTCTGGGTTCTCTATTCTGTTCCATTGATCTGAGTGTCTGTTCTTGTGCCAATACCATACTGTCTTGATGATTACAGCTTTGTAGGATAGCTTGAAGTCTGGGACCGTGATGCCTCCTGCTTTGGTTTTCTTTTCAAGATTGCTTTGGCTATTCGGGGTCTTTCTGGTTCCATACAATTTTAGGATTATTTGTTTTAGCTCTGTGAAGAATGCTGGTGTTATTTTGATACGGATTGCATTGAATATGTAGATTTCTTTGGGTAGTGTTGATATTTTAACTATATTTGTTCTTCCCATCCAGGAGCATGGAATCTTTCTCCATTTTTTTTTTTCTATCTTCTTCAATTTCTTTCATAGGCTTTCTATAGTTTTCATTGTATAGATTTTTCATCTCTTTGATTAGATTTATTCCTAGGTATTTTATGGTTTTTGGTGCAACTGTAAATGGGATAGATTACTTGATTTCTCTGTAGCTTCATTGTTGGTGTATAGGAATGCAACCGATTTCTGTGCGTTGATTTCTGCAACTTTGCTGAATTCATGAATCAATTCTTGCAGTCTTTTGGTGGAATCTTTTGGGTTTTCCATATAGAGTATCATGTCATCTGCGAAGAGTGAAAGTTTGACCTCCTCCTGGCCGATTTGGATGCCTTTTATTCCTTTGTGTTGTCTGATTGCAGAGGCTAAGACTTCCAATACTATGTTGAATAACAGTGGCGAGAGTGGACATCCCTGTTTTGTTCCTGACCTTTGGGGGAAAGCTCTCAGTTTTTCCCCATTGAGGATGATATTAGCATTGGGTCGTTCATATATGGCTTTTATGATCTCAAGGTATGCTCCTTCTATCCCTACTTTCCTGAGGGTTTTTATCAAGAAAGGATGCTGTATTTTGTCAAATGCTTTCTCTGCATCTATTGAGAGGATCATATGGTTCTTGTCCTTTCTTTTATTGATGTGATTAATCAAGTTAATTTTTTTGTGGATATTGCACCAGGTATAAATCCCAGGTATAAATCCCACTTGGTCATGGTGAATAATTTTTTTAATGTATTGTTGGATCTGGTTGGCTAATGTCTTGTTGAGGATTTTTGAATCCATGTTCAACAGGGAAATTGGTCTGTAGTTCTCCTTTTTAGTGGGGTCTCTGTCTGGTTTTGGAATCAAGGTAATGCTGGTTTCATAGAAAGAGTTTGGAAGTTTTCCTCCCATTTCTATTTTTTGGAACAGCGTCAAGAGAATAGGTGTCAGCTCTTCCTTAAATGTTTGGTAGAATTCCCCTGGAAAGCCATCTGGCCCTGGACTCTGTTTTTTTTTTTTTTTTTTTTTTTTTGGCAGATTTTTGATTACTAATTCGATTTCCTTACTGGTTATGGGTCTCATCAAATTTTCTATTTCTTCCTGTTTCAGTTTTGGTAGTGTATATATTTCTAGGAATTTGTCCATCTCTTCCAGATTGCCCATATTATTGGCATATAATTGCTTATAATAATATTCTCTTATTATTGTTTTTATTTCTACTGTGTTGGTTGTGATCTCTTCTCTATCATTCTTGATTTTATTTATTTGGGTCCCTTCCTTTTTCTTTTTGATCAAACTGGCTAGTGCTTTATGAATTTTGTTAATTCTTTCAACGAACCAGCTTCTCGTTTCATTGATCTGTTCTACTGTTTTTGTTTTTTTGTTTTTTGTTTTTGGTTTCAATAGCATTGATTTCTGCTCTAATCTTTATTATTTCCTGTCTTCTGCTGGTTTTGGGTTTTATTTGCTGTTCTTTTTCCAGCTCCTTAAGGCATACAGTTAGGTTGTGTATCTGAGACCTTTCTGCCTTCTTTAGGAAGGCCTGGATTGCTATATACTTTCCTCTTATGACCGCCTTTTCTGTTTCCCAGAGGTTTTGGGTTGTGGTGTTATCATTTTCATTGACTTTCATATACTTTTTAATTTCCTCTTTAACTTCTTGGTTAGCCCATTCATTCTTTTTTTTTTTTTTTCAACGTTTTTTATTTATTTTTGGGACAGAGAGAGACAGAGCATGAACGGGGGAGGGGCAGAGAGAGAGGGAGACACAGAATTGGAAACAGGCTCCAGGCTCTGAGCCATCAGCCCAGAGCCCGACGCGGGGCTCGAACTCACGGACCGCGAGATCGTGACCTGGCTGAAGTCGGACGCTTAACCGACTGCGCCACCCAGGCGCCCCCCCATTCATTCTTTAGTAGGATATTCTTCAGTCTCCAGGTAGTTGTTACCTTTCCAAATTGTTTTCTTGTGGTTGATTTAAAGTTTCATAGTGTTGTGGTCTGAAAATATGCACGGAATAATCTTGATCTTTTTGTACTTGTTGAGGGCTGATCTGTGTCCCAGTATGTGGTCTATTCTGGAGAATATTCCATGTGCACTGGTGAAGAATGTATATTGCACTGCTTTAGTTTTATGCTTGTAGTGATGTCTCTGGTACTTTGTCTCACAGGGTCCCCCTTAGGATCTCTTGTAGGGCTGGTTTAGTGGTGACAAATTCCTTCAGTTTTTGTTTGTTTGGGAAGACCTTTATCTCTCCTTCTATTCTAAATGACAGACTTGCTGGATAAAGGATTCTCGGCTGCATATTTTTGCTATCTAGCACCCTGAAAATCTCGTGCCAATTCTTTCTGGCCTGCCAAGTTTCAAAAGAGAGATCCGTCACGAGTCTTATAGGTCTCCCTTTATATGTGAGGGCACGTTTACCCCTTGCTGCTTTCAGAATTTTCTCTTTATCCTTGTATTTTGCCAGTTTCACTATGATATGTCGTGCAGAAGATCGATTCAAGTTACGTCTGAAGGGAGTTCTCTGTGCCTCTTGGATTTCAATGCCTTTTTCCTTCCCCAGTTCAGGGAAGTTCTCAGCTATTATTTCTTCAAGTACCCCTTCAGCACCTTTCCCTCTCTCTTCCTCCTCTGGGATACCAATTATGCGTATATTATTTCTTTTTAGTGTATCACTTAGTTCTCTAATTTTCCCCTCATACTCCTGGATTTTTTTATCTCTCTTTTTCTCAGCTTCCTCTTTTTCCATAACTTTATCTTCTAGTTCACCTATTCTCTCCTCTGCCTCTTCCATCCGAGCCGTGGTGGTTTGCATTTTGTTTTCCATTTCCTTTAAAGCGTTTTTCAGCTCCTCGTGACTGTTCCTTAGTCCCCTGATGTCTGTAGCAAGAGATTCTCTGCTGTCCTGTATGCTGTTTTCCAGCCCAGCGATTAATTTTATGACTATTATTCTAAATTCACTTTCTGTTATATTATTTAAATCCTTTTTGATCAGCTCATTAGCTGTTGTTATTTCCTGGAGATTCTTCTGAGGGGAATTCTTCCGCTTGGTCATTTTGGATAGTCCCTGGTGTGGTGAGGGCCTGCAGGGCACTTCCCCTGTGCTGTGGTGTATAACTGGAGTTGGTGGGCGGGGCCTCAGTCCAACCTGATGTCTGCCCCCAGCCCACCGCTGGGGCCACAGTCAGACTGGTGTGTGCCTTCTCTTCCCCTCTCCTAGGGGCGGGATTCACTGTGGGGTGGCGTGGCCCGTCTGGGCTACTTGCACACTGCCAGGCTTGTGATGCTGGGGATCTGGCGTATTAGCTGGGGTGGGAAGGCAAGGTGCACGGCGGCAGGGGGGGCAGGCTTAGCTCGCTTCTCCTTAGGTGATCCACTTCAGGAGGGGCCCTGTGGCAGCCGGAGGGAGTCAAATCGCTGCCGGAGGTTTGGCTCCGCAGAAGCACAGAGTTGGGTGTTCGCGCGGAGCGAGCAATTTCCCTGGCCGGAGCCGGTTCCCTTTGGGATTTTGGCTGGGGGATGGGCGGGGGAGATGGCGCTGGCGAGCGCCTTTGTTCCCCGCCAAACTGAGCTCTGTCGTCCGGGGGCTCCGCAGCTCACCCTCCCTTTGTCCTCCAGCCTTCCCGCTTTCCGAGCAGAGCTGTTAACTTATGACCTCCCAGACGCTAAGTCGCGCTTGCTAAGTCGCGCTTGCTGTCGGAACACAGTCCGTCAGGCCCCTCCGCTTTTGCAAGCCGGACTCGGGGGCTCTGCTTGGCCGGCGAGCCGCCCCTCCGCCCCGGCTCCCTCCCGCCAGTCCGTGGAGCGCGCACCGCCTCGCCGCCCTTCCTACCCTCTTCTGTGGGCCTCTCGTCTGCACTTGGGTCCGGTGACTCTGTTCTGCTAATCCTCTGGCGGTTTTCTGGGTTATTTAGGCAGGTGTAGGTGGAATCTAAGTGATCAGCAGGACGCGCGGTGAGCCCAGCGTCCTCCTACGCCGCCATCTTCCCAGAATCCTATTGCACTGCTTTAGGATGAAATGTTTTGAATATATCTGTTAAGTCCATCTGGTCCAGTGTGTAATTCAAAGCCATTGTTTCCTTGTTGATTTTTTGATTAGATGATCTGTCCATTGCTGTGAGTGGGGTGTTGAAGTCTCACTATTATGGTATTACTATCAATGAGTTTCTTTATGTTTGTGATTAATTGATTTATATATTTGGGTGTGCTCACATTTGGTGCATAAATGTTTACAATTGTTAGGTCTTCTTCGTGGATAGACCCCTTGATTATGATATAATGCCCTTCTGCATCTCTTGATACAGCCTTTATTTTAAAGTCTGGATTGTCTGATATAAGTATGGCTACTCTGACTTTCTTTTGTTGACCATTAGCATGGTAGATTGTTCTCAGTCCCCTTATTTTCAATCTGAAAGTTTCTTTAGATCTAAAGTGGGTCTCTTGTAAATAGCATATAGATGGATCTTGTTTTCTTATCCATTCTGTTACCCTATGTCTTTTGATTGGACCATTGAGTCCATTGAGACTTAGAGTGAGTACTGAAAGACATGAATTTATTGCCATTATGATGCTTGTAGAGTTGGAGTTTCTGGTGGTGTTCTCTGCTCTGGTCCTTTTTTTTTTTTCTTAAGGAAATATTTATTTATTTATTTTTAATTTTTGATTGAACTTTAATGCATGCAGGTTATACATAAATATGTGTAACAAGGCTTTTATATTTTTCTTTTTTTAATTTTATTTTTATTTTTTAAAATTTATATCCAAATTAGTTAGCATATAGTGAAACAATGATTTCAGGAGTAGATTCCTTAATGCCCCTTACCCATTTAGCCCATCCCCTCTCCCACAACCCCTCCAGCAACCCTAACTTTGTTCTCCATATTGATGAGTCTCTTATGTTTTGTCCCCCTCCCTGTTTTTATATTGTTTTTGTTTCCCTTCCCTTATGTTCAGGTTCCTCAAAAAACTAAAAATAGAACTACCTATGACACAGCAATTACACTACTAGGCATTTATCCATGGGATACAGATGTGCTGTTTCGAAGGGACACATGCACCCCCATGTTTATAGCAGCACTATCAATAATAGCCAAAGTATGGAAAGAGCCCAAATGTCCACTGATGGATGAATGGATAAAGAAGATGTGGTGTATATATATACAATGGATTATTAGTCAGCAATCAAAAAGAATGAAATCTTGCCATTTGCAACTATGTGGATGGAGCTGGAGGGTATTATGCTAAGTGAAATTAGTCAGAGAAAGAGAAAAATCGTATGACTTCACTCATATGAGGTCTCTGGTCCTTTCTAATCTTTGTATTTATTTGCTATGTATGTATGTATTTATTTATATTTTCATCTTTTCTCCCCTCAGAGAGTCCCCCTTAAAATTTCTTGCAGGGCTGGTTTAGTGGTCACACCAAAACATAAACTCAATAAACAATATGCAAGTTCTACCTGAATGAAAAAATAAATATTATTGAGGAACATAAAAGAAGACTTAGAGTAATAGAAAGGCATAGCATATTCTTAAATGGAAAAATAATATGAAATATATTCATTCACTTAAGTAAATATTAGGGTAAATTAAAATCAGTTCAAGTAAAGGTACATTTTTTGTGTGTGAAGCTGGATGTAAAATTCATACGTGAAAACAAGCAAGCATGAAAACCCAGATAGTTTTGGAAAAGGGGAGTAGTTAGTGGAGATTAGTTTTATCAGTTTAGAAAAGGGAAGTGGTTAGGGTAGATTAGTTTTATCAGAGATTAAAAATGACATCTTAAGTTACAGTAGTTAAAACAGTGTGGTACTGCTACAGGATTTTATAGACAAATCAATGAAACAGACCAGAAAGTCTAGGAATAGATTGAAGTCATATAGAAATTTCACATCTGATAAAGATATCACTTAAGAACAGTGAGAAAAAGATGAATTACTTAACAAATATTGTTGGATCACCGTGGTAGCCACTTGGGAAAATGAGTAGCATCCATACTTCATAGTTAACCACTGAATAAATTGCAGTTAGTAAAATATTGGGCCATAAAACCAATAGGAGAAAATGGGAGTGCTTAAAAATTAAGTTTAGAGTGGCTATTTCTAAAATATACAAAATTAGGAATCAGTAAGAGGAAAAAATGATATCTTTAAGAGCATGAAACGCAAACCTCTGTGTGGAAAAAGAGCATCATGATAAAGTCAAAAGTCAAATGAATTACACCCCTACATCATTGCAGTAGAATTGGTGCAACCTGCATGTAGGAAGTTTGGCAGTTTAAATGAAAATGAAAAATTACATACTTTAACTCAGGAATTCTCATTCTTTGAGTTTATTGTATAGATATATCCAGTATATGCATACATGTACAAAAAGATATATGTATAAAGATGATCTACATTGCTACTGTAACACATGACCACAAATTTAGTGGCTTAAAACAACAGAAATTTATTCTCTTACAGTTCTGGGTGTCCTAGGTTTAAAATAAGTTTCACTGGGCTAAAGTCAAGGCATAAGTAGGGCTGGTTCCTTCTGGAGGCTCTAAGGGGAAATTTTGTCTTCTTGCCTTTTTCAGCTTCTAGTGACCTCTTTTTTTTGGCTTGTGGCCTCCCTCCATTTTGAAAGTGTATCACTCCAGTCTCTACTTCTGTTAATCTTTTGCTCTTGCCTTTTCTTATAAGGATCTCTGTCATTATATGGGGCCTATCCAGACAAATGGTGATAATCAACCCATCTCAAAATCCTTAACTTAATCATATCTGTGAAGTCCCTTTTTGCCAGTAAGGTAATACATTAACAGGTTCTGGGGATTAGGACATGAACATCTTTGAGGGACCATTAATTAGCGTACCGTGGACATGTTCTTGCATATCCTATCTCTGGAAGAGTAAGAAACTGTTAATGATAATTGCCTTTGGAGAGAGGAACCTGGGGCCTGAGGGACAAGGGTGAGACAAAGACAGTTTACTGTATGCCCCTTTGTACTTTTTGTGTTTGTTTGTCTGTATTCACTCTTTTTTAAAAAAGTGAAATATGCTCATTGTTAGAGCTTTTATAAGTTGTAAAAGAGAAAAACATAAAAATATAAATCATAATCCAACCACCCAGATCAATACTGTTAATATTTTTTCTATATTTCCTTCTATTTTTTTAGATTCAAAGTTATGTCTGTAGTAGACAGAGTAAATAACTCCCAAGATGTCCAAGCCCTAATCCACAGAACCTGTGGATATGCTACCACATATGGCCAAAGAAATTTTATAGATGTGATTAAACGTTTTGAGATAGGGAGATCATCCTGGATTATCTGGGGGGCACTCAATGTAGTCACAGATACCCTTATATGAGGGAGACAACAAGGTCAGAGAGAGGGAGAGAGAGAGAGAGAGAGAGAGAGAGAGAGAGAGAGAGAGAGAGAGAAGGTGATATAAAAATGGAAACAGTGGTTGAGTAATGCATTCAGGAGCCAAGGAATGTGCACAGCTGGAAAAGGGAAGGACTGAATTCCTGGACTTCTGACCTCTAGAACTATAAGAGGATAAATTTATGTCGTTTAACAATACTGACTGTGTTGTTTTTGTGACATTGGCATTAGGAAACTAGTGCAGGATCTTTAAATGATAAGCATTTCCCCATGCGCTTTTAACTTTTTTTGTGTGAACACTGTATGGCCCTTTAATATTATCACTTGTTTGTCTTATTTTCTATACTGTAAGTTGTACAAGGGCAGGGACATTGATGTATTTTTAACACAGTTTTATTGAGATGTTGACATATATGCACATTTAAGGTGTACAATGTGATGATTTTGATACACATATATATTGTGCAATAATTGCCACAATAAAGTTAGTTAGCACCTCTATCTCCTTACATATTTGCCTTCTTTTTGGTGTGTGGTGATAACATTTTAGGTCTATTCTCTAAACAACTTTCAAGTATATAATACAGTACTGTCTTATAGTTACCATGCTGTATAGTATATCTTCAGAACTTACTCAACCTTTTTTTATTTTTTGAGAGCGAGAGCATGATCAAGGGAGGGGCAGAGGGAAAGGGAGAGAGAGGATCCCAAGCAGGCTCTATGCCCAGTTCAGAGCCTGATACAGGGCTTGATGTCATGACCACGAGATCATGACCTGAGCCCAAATCGAGTTGGATGCTTAACTGACTGAGCCACCCAGGCACCCCCAGAACTTATTCACCTTAAAGCTGGAAGTTTATAGCCTTCAGCCAACATCTCCTTATTTCCTGCAATTCCTACCCCCTGGCGACCACCAGTCGCTCTCTGAGTTCATCTTTTTTAGATAGTGAAATCATACAGTTTTTGTCTTTCTGTGCCTGACTTACTTCACTTAACACTGTGCCCTCAAGATCTATCCATGTTGTTGCAAAAGGCTGGATTTCCTTCTTTTTTATGGCTGAATAATATTTCATATTAATATTCTCTCTCTCTCTTTACACACACACACGTGCACGCACACACACACACACACACACACACACACACATACCATACTAATATTTATACCACATTTTCTTTATCCATGCAACACTTAGGTTTTTTCCATGTCTTAGCTATTTTGAATGCAACAAACTTGGGGATACAGATATCCCTTTGAGATAGTGATTTCATTTGTTTTGGATATATATCAAGAAGTGGGCTGCTAGATCATATGGTAGTTCTACTTTTAATTTTTTGAGGAACCTCCATCCTGTTTTCCATAGTGGCTATACCAATTTATGTTCCCGCCAACTGTGCACAAGGGTTCCCTTTTCTCCACATCCTTGTCAACACTTGTCCTTTTTCTTTTTGATAATAACCATCTTAACAGGTGTGAGGTGATATCCTATTGTGGTTTTCATTTGCATTTCCCTGATGATTACTGATATCGACAACATTTTTCATAAACATGTTAGGCATTTGTTTATCTTTGGTAAAATATCTGTTTGGGTTCTTTGCCTATGTTTCAATCAGGTTACTTTTTTTTTTTTTTGCTATTGAGTTGTTTGAATCCCTTATATATTTTGGATATTAACTTATCAGATATATGGATTGCAAACATTTTCTCACATTCTGTAGTTGTCTCTTCACTCTTTTGATTATTGTCCTTGCTGCGCAGAAGCTTTTTAGTTTGATGCAATTACATTTGTCTATTTTTCTTTTGTTGCTTGTACTTTTGGTGTCATATCCAAAATTGTTGCCAAGACAAATGTCAAAGAGCTTTTCTCCTATGTTTTCTTCTGGTGATTTTAGTTTTGTATCTTACATTTAAGTGTTTAATCCATTTTGAGTTAATTTCTGTGAATGGTATCAGGTAGGGGTGCAGTTTCATTCCTTTGGATGTATATATCCAGTTTCTCCAAAACCATTTATTGAGGAGACTATTGTTTTCCTATTGAGTATTCTAGGCTCCCTTGTTCAAATATTAGTTGACCATAAATATGTGTGGGTTCATTTATGGGCTTTCACTTATGTTCCATTGGTCTATGTGTCTGTTTTTATGCTCATACCATATTATTTTGATTACTATAGCTTTGTAATAAAGTTTGAAATTAGTATTGTGATGCCTCCAGCTTTGTTCTTGTATCTCAGGATTGCTTTGGCTATTGGTCTTTTGTTGTTTCATATGAATTTTATAATTGCTTTTTCTATATCTATAAAAATGCCATTAAAATTTTGATAGAGATTTCATTGATTCTATAAATGGCTTTGGGTAGTATGGGCATTTTAGCACTATTAATTCTTCCAATCCATGAACACAAGATATCTTTCTATTTATTTGTATGTTCCTCAATTTTTAATCAATGCATATGATTTTCAGTGTGCAGATCTTTTATCTTTTTAGTTAAATTTATTCTTAATTATTTTATTATTTTTGATGCTATTGTAAATGGGATTGTTTTCTTTATTTCTTTTTCAGATAGTTTATTGGCAATTTTATAGGAACAGCTGATTTTTGTATAGTGGTGAGCATTGCTGTCTTCTGTATATGTCTTGAACACCATCATATTTCTAAAGTCTTTTCCACAGTGGCCCCTTAATAGCTATTTATTTAGTAAATCAATGAATGAATATGCTATAATTTATGTTACCTTTATTTCATTTTATATATTAAGTTTTTCCCAATGTTATGCTTTTTTAAAAGTAGCTCTTGCCATAGATAGCTGATAATAATAATAATAATGATAACTATATGGTAAATTGATCTTTGACAAAGCCAGGAATAATATCCAATGGGGAAAAACAGTCTTCAACAAATGGGGTTGGGAAAAGTGGACAGCACCATGCAAAAGAATGAAACTGGGTCACTTTCTTACACCATACACAAAAATAAATTCCAAATGGATCAGAGGCCTAAATGTCAGACCTGAAACCATAAAAATCATGGAGTAGAACACAGGCAGTAACGTCTTTTGTATTGTCTGCCACAACTTCTTTCTAGAAAGGTCTCTTGAGGCAAGGAAATAAAAGCAAAAAGAAACTGTTGGGACTACATGAAAATAAAACACTTCTGTACACTTAGGCAACAACGAAACTTAGAGGCAGTTTACTGAATGGGAGAAGGTATCTGCAAATGACATATCCCATAAAGGGTTAGTATCCAAAATATATATAGAGCTTATAAAAAAAAACTTAACACCCAGAAAATGAGTAATCCGATTAAAAAGGGGCAGAAAACATAAATAGACATTTTTCCAAAGAAGACGTCCAGGTGGCCAACAGACACATGACAAGATGCTCAACATCACTGATTATCAGGGAAACAACAAATCAAAACTACAATGATATATCACCCCCCACCTTTAAGATGGCTAAAATTAACAAGAAACAACAGGTGTTGGTGAGGATGTGGAGAGAGGGGGACCCTCTTTATTTATTTATTTATTTATTTACTTACTTATTTACTTATTTAATATAATTTATTGTCAAATTGGCTAACATACAGTGTGTAAAGTGTGCTCTTGGTTTTGGGGGTAGATTCCCATGGTTCATCACTTACATACAACAAAGATGTGGTTTATATATACAATGGAATACTACTTGGCAATGAGAAAGAATGAAATCATGCCATTTGCAGCAACGTGGATGGAACTGGAGGGTATTATGCTGAGTGAAATAAGTCAGAGAAAGACAGATATCATATGTTTTCACTCATAAATGGATCTTGAGAAACTTAGCAGAAGACCATGGGGAAAGGGAAGGAGAGAAAAATAGTTACAAACAGAGAGGGAGGGAGGCAAACCATAAGGGGAACCCTCTTGAACTGTTTGTGGGAATATCAACTGGTGCACCATTGTGGAAAACAGCATGGAATTTCCTTAAAAAGTTAAAATAGAACTAACTACCCTAGGATCCAGTGATTGCAGTACTATGTATTTACCCTACAAGAATACAAAACTACTAATTCAAAGGGATACATGCACTCTGATGTTTACAGAAGCATTATCCACAAGAGCCAAATTATAAAAAGAGCCCAAATGTCCATCAACTGATGAATGGATGAGGAGGATGTGGTGTGTATGTGTGTATACACACACACACACACACACACTCAATGGAATATTACTCAGCTATAAAAAGGGGGAAATCTTGCCATTTGCAATATCATAGATGTAGCTAGAGTATATAATGATAAGTAAAAAAAGTCAGTCATAGAAAAACAAATACCATATGATCTCACTCATATGTGAAATTTAAGAAACAAAACAAGTGAACAAAGGGAGAAAAAAGAAAGATTCTTAACTATAGAGTACAAACTGATGGTTACCAGAGAGAAGGTGGTGGGTGGTAGGTTAAATAGGTGATGAGTATTAAGGAGTGCACTTGTGATGGGCATTGGGTGTTGTATGGAATTGTTGAATCACTATATTGTACATCTGAAACTAATATTGCTCTCTATGTTAACTAACTGGAATTTGAATAAAACATTTTTAAAAAATAAAGAGAAGATATACTGCAAAGCTGTAGTAATCAAAACAGTATGGTATTGCTAGCACCTCTCTAAATTTTTTGCCTCCCTTTAGTTTATTCTCAACTTTGGTGCACTTTTGCCCTTATTACCTGGGTTTCTTTAAAAACAAATTTGTTCAGACCGTCAATAAATATATGTTGAATGGATGAACTCCTTTCACTCTTTACTTGCATTTGATTCCTCCCTGTGTACAAGAATGAATACCACACTTTTTACATTTTTTTTATTTTTTTTATTTTATTTTGAGGGAGGGAGAGAGAGGGAAAGAGAGGGGGAGAGAGAGAGAGAGAGAGAGAGAAAGAGAGAGAGAGAAAGCAGGGGAGAGGGGCAGAGTGGGGGAGAGAGAGAGAATCTCAAGCAGGCTCCATGCTCAGCGTGGAGCCTGACAAGGGCCTTGATCTCATGACCCTGGGATCATGACCTGAGATGAGATCAAGAGTTGGACGTTCAACTGACTGAGCCACCCAGGTGCCCCTAATACCACAGTTCTTAAAGTATGGAAGATCGTTCATATTCTGACAGCTGCCCATCTTTTCAAGATTCCATTCCTAGATTTTCCTCCCATATATATCCTCCACTCGAGTCACCAAACTACTTCATTTTTTCTGAATGTAGCTGTCATTTTTATGCCCCATATCCTTGCCTACAACTGCATTCTCAGCCTGTGTTGTTCCCTTTACCTGTCCTACACATTGCACGTTTTCTAAGTCTGGGGAATGTATGCATCCTTCAAGTTACAGCTCAAATTTATTCTCTTCTGTGACACTTTCTGAGTCTCACCCAAACATAGTCAGATGACCCCCAGTTCTATTTTTTCCAGTGCCTCTGGTTTATACTTTAAGTATTATATTCGTGACATTGTTTTGTAATTATTTAATGTCTGTGTCCCTCATGTGAGCTCTTTTAGGTCAGGGACCATGTCTTCTTTCTCTCCATCATCCATAGCACCTAGAATCATTTTTTGAGGTAAGTGCTCACTAAAAGTTTATTGGATAATTATTTATTCATTAATTCTGCAAGTATTTAGTGAACATTTCCTGTATTCCATGAAATGTTCTAGGTATTGTAGATTCCGGGGTGAAAGAGACAGACCAAACCCTTTCTCTTATGGAGCTTGTATTATAATGAGGAGAAACATAAAATATAGTAGTAAATAATTAAGATATTTTTTTAAGTTTTTAAGTTTTTAATTCCAGTTAGGTAACATATCACATTTTATTAGTTTCAGGTGTACAGTACAGTTCCATACATCACCTGGTGGTCATCAGGACAAGTGCACTCCTTAATCTGCATCACTCATTTCATCCATCCCCCCACCCCTCCCCTCTGGTAACCATCGATTTGTTCTCCATAATAAGATATTTATTGATAGTTATTAGTTGTATAAAGAATACAAGAGGATAATGGGATAGAAAATATAGTTTTAAAAGTTACTTATAGCTTCTGTAAGTTTAATGAATTACAGGAGTAAGAGTGGAAGAAGGAAAATCAGTTGAAGGTCTATTGCAATAATATGACTAAGAGATGAAGGTGGCCTGGACTCAAGTCATGTTGGAGGCAGTGAGACATGCATAGGGATTCAGGATATGCTTAGAAACTGGAGCCATCATTATTTATTACTTGCCAGTGAATTGGATGAGAGAGAGAGAGAGAGGGGAAGGGACAGGGAGAGAGAGGGAAGGAAAGGGAGGAATAGAGAGATCAAGGATGAGTCACAAAGTGTTTTTGCCTTGATCATCTGGATGGTGTGTGTGTGTGTGTGTGTGTGTGTGTGTGTGTGTGTGTGTGTGAGAGAGAGAGAGAGAGAGAGAGAGAGAGAGAGAGAGAGAGAGAGAGAGAGAAAGGAGAGGAAAGAAAAAGCAAGAGCGAGTGAGTGAGAGAAGATATTGAGAGTTTTGTTTGGACATAATAAAACTTGAGATGCCTATTTGAAATGGATAAAACAAGGGTAGCTTTTGTCAGTCTAGAATTTTTATCAGCTGTGTAGCAGAAGCAAAACTTCATTCCCCTATGCATATTTCTCTGATTTGTGAAAGCAAAAGTGAGGGAAGGGAAGCATTTTGACAATTAAAATTTAGTTTCCTTATGCATTAAAAATTGCTGGAGTTTACCTAGGTTTTTCTTCTGTTTTACCTTTTGCAAATGTTAGATGGAGACAAGATGTTTGCCCCTCCCGTTCCTCATTCAGTTTTAAAAATAAACTGACCCACACAACTGGCCCTTAACAAGAGCCATGATGGTCTTTGAAGGTTAATAACAGTTGTGGATAGATTGGCTAGAAGTCAATGGTGGGTGGCAGGGAAAAGGACTGATTAGTCAGAACCAAATACAGATATTAGTTTCCCAGTATAGATGAGAAGTTGTTGGTATCAAAATATTCTTAGAAGACACTGCTAAACAGTAAGGATGATTGTTCAGTATTGTGTTTGGCTTTTTTTGAAACATTAGACCCTAGAGTTTGGATATCAGCCCAGGAAGGCCACTGGCAAAAACTGCTAGTGCAGATTCAGGATTTTTAAATTTCTGGAACTCTCAGCTATATTCTAGGAGACTGCTGCCAAGATGGGGCTTGCCACAGAGATCTGCTTTTTCTGCCCCAGGAAATAACTACTTTTTGAAATATATCCTTAAAAGGAAAGGGTTTGTTTGCTATAATCTCTTGGCTGGTTTCAGGAAGGGTTAAATTTGGCTTTGATGGGTAATGGGTATGGATGGAGTTGTTATAGTTTGTGTACAGAAAAATCAGAAAAGCTATTTTTTCTCAAAGCTATTTTCTCAAAAGATCATATTTATCTGTTGGCCCTTCTTCTGTTGGCATTCTGGAGGCTTTGATATTCTCACCCTTGCTGCTGGTATTGTTATCAGTTTGTTAATTATCATCTTATAACAGTTTGTGGTTAAGACTCGAATTAGAATTTTTATCCCAACCCATTTACCTTCAGATTGATAAATAAAAGATATGAAATAGCTCATTGTTTCTGATCCATAAGGCAGAGTATATCATGCAGATTTGTGGGAAGAATTTCAGAGCAGGCATTAAAATTAGTGAATTATATTAATAAGTAAAGCCTCTTCAACTCCACCCTCTTGACTCTTGGGATGCAGCTGATAAACAGCCATGTTTTTTTTATTGGCCTGAAACACATGGATCCAGCAGAGTAAACATTTTGCTGTTCTGTGAACACTTTTCCAACCCCTTTTCTTACTTGCTCCTAACTGAGTTTCACTTGGATTTCAAATGTGAACAACAAAGTCTAATGGAATTTATTGTTTGTGTTTTTTTAAACAAATGGTTGTTAAGGAACATCTGGTTGTAGTTAATGGTTGTGTGTGTGTGTGTGTGTGTGTCTAATATGTCTTCACTTACAAAGTTCATTTCCAGATTCAGATCTTTTCTAGAAGAGATTTTGTTAATTACACATTTTAGAGTGTGAAGTGCAAAGTAATTTATTTAGTTTTCATTTCTCCTCATTTACCAAGCAAAAGATGACTGAAATTTCTCCACTGTTCATTTTCAATAGCGTAAACACAGTGTTGCAGTATTCTTTGTTACATTTGTATATAGCAAAGGATTTTAGGGGTTGACAAGATCTTAATTATTTTGCCCTGTTATTTCTGGGAAGGGGAAATTAATATGCTCTTGACATTTTGGACATTTGGATAGTTCTTCATTGTGTTTTTCCCGGGCATTGCTAGTTGTCCAATATCTTAGCTGTCCCTCCCTACCATATAATAAATGACAGCAGTTATCCCCGAGTCATTATTCCAAACAAAATCACCTCCACACATTTCCAAGTCTACCCTGCATACAGTACTGCCTTGAGATTGAGAACTACTGATGTATTTTAAACTCCCCATATTTTATTTTTTTATTTTTATTTTTTTTTTATTTATTTTTTTTTTAATTTTTTTTTTTTCAACGTTTATTTTTGGGACAGAGAGAGACAGAGCATGAATGGGGGAGGGGCAGAGAGAGAGGGAGACACAGAATCGGAAACAGGCTCCAGGCTCTGAGCCATCAGCCCAGAGCCTGATGCGGGGCTCGAACTCACGCACCGCAAGATCGTGACCTGGCTGAAGTCGGACGCTTAACCGACTGCGCCACCCAGGCGCCCCAACTCCCCATATTTTAGAGCAGGAGACTGGACTAGAGAGATTGGCTGAAAATTATACAACTGGTGGCAAAACTAGACTAAAACTCAGCTCTCCTGAATTTTGCCTAGTGTCCTTTCTTGCCATATATTTTGAAGGCTCATTTAAATACTTTAGGCTGATGTCTTTGGTACTTTTAGGGGTTTTGACTGGTGGGAAGGTATTCCATGGCATACATATGGTCCAAAGGTAGTAGAATCTGGAATTTAATTAAAGAATAATATATTCTAATTTTTATTCATCTATGAAATTTTGTTCATGTTTGCTGTATGGCAGCTTGGAAAATTGGTAACTCTCATGGGCCTCTACTTTGGAAATAATATAAATGGGAAGGGTGGTGATACGAAGAAAATTATCTAAATATCTTAAAAGGGGGCTTTTTTTTAAGTTGAATACAATGAAATATTTGCAATCCATTCTCTCTTTTTCTCTCTATAGCTTCTTCCTGGTATTCACTAGGAATCAGGTATAATCACCAGCTTCTGTATTTTTTCTTCAGTCACCTCTTCCCACATAAGTTGTAGACGACATATAAACCTCTCATTTTCTAGTTATTTAGCCCAGGTCAGAGTGTGGACTCATCAGGTGCCTGGGAAATGTTCCTGCTTGGGGAAATGATTCTGAACTTATTACCAGGTCAAGTGGTGGCATCTAGGTCTTGCCTTTGTCACTGGTGACATTGAGGCAAACAAACAAACACAGAACAGCCTTCTCTGCCATGAGGTTTCTGCTTGAGATTACCAAATGTGATTAGATCTCTGATGGATAAGAGAAAGAATTGAAAGAATAAGTTGGAGCTTTCTGAGGATCTCTGAGGACTTGTCCTCTTCTGGACAGACTGTTGTTTTCCCTATATTTTCCTGTTGTTTTCCATGTTGAGCTTCGCTTTGGAGGATTTTCCTTCATCTGCCTGTTTAATTCCATTTTAATGATGCCAAAATGTTTCCTGAGTACATTTAGGCAGTCTGCATTTGGTCTGAGATGAGAAGTGATGTTTTTCTATCCCTTTATCTCTGATTCCATTCAGTAGCATTTTTAATGTAATCTTTAAGTTTAACATGGTGACCCTCATCCCTCCTCCTAGGTGGGCCACAACTACAAAGATCAGAAAAGAAAGTGAACCTCCTAGATTCTACATGCTTTGGGCAAATAGAGTTAATAATTTGCTTTTGGGCAGAGACCTTTTTAGGTTCTACCATCTGTTCCAATTCATGAATAGATCCAAGGCCTATTTTGTTTTGGGGGTTATTTTAAAAATATTTTTATTGAGGTATAATTAACATACCATACAATTCACCCATTCATACCATTCAGTGATTTTTAGTATATTCATAGAGTTGTGCAACCATTACCACAGTCAATTTCAAAATGTTTTCAATATTCCAAAAAGAAACCTTGTACCCTTACAAAGTCCTACTCTTAAGCCTGGGTTGTTGCCAATAATTACAGCTAATGTTTGTTGAGAGCTTATTCTGTGCACTGGACTGAATATTTGCATGTATTATCTCAATTAAAATTTGTCACAATCCTATAAGGTATGGGCTAATACTATCCCCATTTTGTAAATGAGGAAACTGAGGCATGGAGACATTTAAAACTTGTTCAGAATCAAACAGGATTTATTTTTATTTTTTTAATTTTATGTATTTATTTTGAGAGAGAGGGAGAGAGAGAGAGAGAGAGAGAGAGAGAGAGAGAGAGAGAGAGAGAGAGAATCCCAAGTTGGCTCCGCACTGTCAGTGCAGAACCCAATGCGGGGCTTGAACTCACAAACTGTGAGATCATACCCTGAGCTGAGATCAGGAGTCAGATGCGTAACCCACTGAACCACCCAGGTGCCCAGAATCAAACAGGTTTTAAGTAGTAAAGCCTGGATTCAAATGCAGGCTATCTGACTTCATAGCATTTTTAAAAGTTTTTATTTAAATTCCAGTTAGTTAACATATGGTGTAATATTAGTTTCAGGTGTACAATATAGTGATTCAACACTTCCTGGTGCTCATCACTACAAGCACACTCCTTAATCCCAATAACTTATTTAACCCATTCCCCACCTTGCTCTCTGGTAACCATCAGTTTGTTCTCTATAGTTAAGAGTCTCTTTCTTGCTTTATCTTTCTCTCTCTGTCCCTCCCTTCCTCTTTTTCCCTGTGCTCATTTGTTTTGTATCTTAAATTGCACATATGAGTGAAATCATATGGTATTTTTCTTTCTCTGACAGACTTCACTTAGCATTATGCACTCTAGCTCCATCCATGTCGTTGTAAATGTCAAGATTTCATTCCTTTTTATGGCCGAATATGATTGCATTGTATGTGTGTGTGTATATATGTGTGTGTGTGTGTGTGTGTGTGTGTGTGTGTGTGTATATATATACACACATACATACATACATACGTATATATGTGTGTGTATATATATATACATACATATACATTTGTGTATGTATTATATACACATACATCATATATATATATATATATATATATATATACACACACACACACACATACACACACACACACACACACACCACATCTTTGTCCTTTCATCAATAGGTGGACACTTGGGCTGCTTCCATATCTTGGCTATTGTAAATAATGCCACTGTAAATATAGGGGTGCATGTATCCCTAGTATTTTTATATTCTTTGGGTAAATACCCAGTAGTGAAATTGCTGGATTGTAGGGTAATTCTATTTTTAACTTTTTGAGGAACCTCCATGCTGTTTCCACAGTGGCCAAAAAAGTTTGCATTACCATTCTGCATGAGTGTTCCTTTCTTTCCACATGGCTTGCCAACAGCTGTTGTTTCTGGTGTTGTGAATTTCAGCTATTCTGACAGATGTAAGGTGATATTTCACTGTAGTTTTGATTTACATTTCCCTGATGGTAAGTGATGCCAGGTATCTTTTCATGTTGGCCATCTGTATGTCTTCTTTGGAAAAATGTCTACTCTTGTCTTCTGCCCATTTTAAAGTGGATTATCTGTTTTTTGGGTGTTGAGTTTTATGTTTCTGAAATATATTTTGGATATAAACCATTTATTGGATATATAATTCACAAATGTCTTTTCCCATTCCTTAAGTTGCCTTTCAGTTTTGTTGATTGTTTCCATCACTCTGCAGAAGTATTTTATCTGGATGTAGGCCCAATAGTTTATTTTTGCTTTCATTTCCATTGCCTCAGGAGACCTATCTAGAAAAAAGTTGTTATGGCCAATGTCAGAAAGGTTACTGCCTGTTTTCTTCTGGATTTTTATGGGTTTTGGGTCTCACATTTAGGACAGCTGATCCATTTTGAATTTATTTTGTGTGTGGTGTAAGAAAGTGGTCCAGTTTCATTCTTTTTTATGTTGCTGCCCAGTTTTCCCAACACCATTTGTTGAAGAGACTTTTTTCCCATTGGATATTCTTTCCTGCTTTGTCAAAGATTAATCGACCATATAATTGTGGATTTGTTTCTGGGTTTTCTATTCTGTTCTAATGGTCTATGTTTTTATTTTTTTCACATACCATACTGTTTTAATTACTAAAATTAAATTATATTGCTTTGCAATATAACTTGAAGTCTGGAGTTGTGATGGTTCCGGTTTTGCTTTTTTTTTTTTTTTTCCAAGGTTACCTTGGATATTCAGGGTCCTTTGTGGTTCCATACATATTTTAGGATTGTTTGTTCTTGTTCTGTGAAAAATGCTGGTGGTATTTTGATAGAGATTGCATTAAATGTGTAGATTGCTTTGCATAATATAGACATTTTAACAATATTCATTCTTCCTGTTCATGAGTATGGCATATCTTTCCATTTCTTTGTGTCATCCTGAATTTCTTTCATCAGTATTTTATAGTTTTTAGAGTACAGGTTTTTCACCTCTTTGGCTAGGTTTATTCCTAGGTATCTTACTTCTGTTGCAGTTGTAAATGAGATTGTTTTCCTAATTTCTCTTTCTGCTGCTTCATTATTGGTATATAGAAATGCAATAGGTTTATGTATGTTGGTTTTGTATCCTGCACCTTGAGTGAATTCGTTGATCAGTTGTAGCAGTTTTTTTTGGTAAAATCTTTAGGGTTTTCTGTATACAGTGTCATATCCTATGCAAATTGAGAAAGATTTACTCCTTCCTTCCCACGTTGGATTCTTTTTATTTATTTTTGTTGTCTGATTACTGTGGCTAGGACCTCCAGTACTAATTTGAGTAGAAGTGTTGAGTAGAAGTGAGTAGAGAGTGGACATCTTTGTCTTGTTCCTGACCTTAGAGAAACAGCTGTCAGTTTTTCTCCATTAAGGATGATATTAACTATGGGTTTTTCATAAATGGCCTTTATTAGGTTTAGATATATATCCTCTAAACTTAATACTTTTTTGTCTTTATCACTGTTTTTGGCAATTTCATTACAATATGTCTCGGTATGGATATCCTTTTGTTGATTTTGTTGGAGGTTCTCCATGCCTCCTGGATCTGGCTATCTGTATCTTTTTTCAGATTAGGGAAAATTTTCAGCTCTTTCTTAAAATAACTTTTCTTCCCCCCTTTCTCTGTTCTCTGTTTGATGGAGTCACTGAGTTCCCTAAATCTATTTTTGTTTTATGTAATTCTGTTTTCTCTCTTCTTTGTTCAATTTGGTTACTTTTCGTTACTCTATCTTCTAGATCATTAATTCAGTTTTCTGCTTGTTTCATCCTGCTGTTCTTTGCACCAAGCATGTTTCTAATCTCATTTATTCCACTCTTCATCTCTGATTGGTTCTTTTTTATTTCTGTATTAAGGGTCTTTCTGATGTCTTCCACTCTTTTTTCAAGTCTGAGTATCCTCATGATCATTGCTTTAAATACTCCATCAAGCAAGTTACTTATATTTGTTGTGCTTAGGTCTCTAGCCGTGGTCTTATCCTATTCTTTGATCTGGGACAAATTTCTCTGTCTTCTCATTTTGTCTAAGTCTCTGTGCCTGTTTCTCTGTGTTAGGAAAGTCAGCTATATTTCCTGTTCTTGAAGGTAAGAACAGTCAGCTATATTTCCTGTTCTTTCTTGTTATGAAGAAGAGGTCTTTGCTGTCTGTTCCTTGTAGTGTCCCCTGTTCTACAGGGCTTGGTGCTTCTAGAAGTGTCTCCAATGTGTGCTCTATGTGCCCTGCATTTGTGTCCTGGCTGCTTTATCCTTCAGGCAAGTTGTCTGCAGAGGCTCTCTTTGTCTGTTGTGGGCAGTGTTTGGTCCCTGGCCTGAATATGGCAAGTGTTTACTAGGTATGCCCTGGTCTGCTTGTTAAATGAGATCTGTTGTCACCACCACCAGAACGGAGGCTCTGCAAAACTCCCTGGTCAGCAGACATGGTGTGAGCTGGGGTTTGGGCCGGTCTTCTAGGGGAGGGGGCTTGCCACTCTGGGACTGAGAAGAGTATGACTGGGAATGGTGGTTTCACCACAGCATGGGTAGGCAGGGTTTGATATAAGCAAGTTAGGTAGCAAGTGTCAATGTTGCATTAGTTCCCAAAGGTGGCTCTGTGTTTATGCTGAGAGACAGCAGAGGGACATAGTGACTGCCAGTTTCTTTGTTCCCAGAGAGGTCTTTCCATGAATGCTGCCTCTCTGGGACATACTCCAAAATGAGCAAATACCCCCTCCACTGTGTGTACTCTTCAGATTACTGTTTCAATGCTGAATGTCCAGGCATTGTTTGCCTTTCTTCTTTCCAAGAGCAGCACAATGCATTTCAGGCTCTATCCAAGCCCATTGACCTTTAAAACTCTAGGTTTTAAACTCCTCTGGTTGCAAGAACTCACAAAAAATTGGCCCCTCTCACTTTACAAATCAACTGCTATAGAGATTTATTTTTCCCGTGTTGAGTTCCCCTGTGTGCTGGTCTATCACCTTTCTCCATGCTGCAGCTACCTCCCCACTGCAGTGGCCCTGGTCTTTTTTTCTCCCAAGACAAAAGGTACTTTCTACCTTCTTTGATGTGGCCTCTTGTCTGTCTTTAGTTGTGGAGTGTGTTCTGCCAGTCTTAAGGTTGATTTAGGGCTATTTAGGATGATTTGATAGTAATTTGTGTTCATGGGATGAGGAATATCTAGGGTGCTCCTACACTGCCACCATCTTCTCCTTCTCTTCCCTGACTCCATAGCATTTAACACTTTAGTCATGTGATAGGATCAAGCATAGTCTTCCCTCCTTTTTGTCAATGTGACCCATGATTTGAGATGTTCTATCATAAACTGGTAAGTGAACCACTGAGTTGCCAGAGGAAAGGGGGTTGGGAGGATAGGCAAAATGGGTGAAGAGCAGTGGGAGATACAGGATTCCAGTTATGGAATGAATAAGTCATGGGATAAAAGGCACACCATAAGGAACATAGTCAATAATCATGTAATAGCATTGTATGGTAAGAAGTGGTAGCAACAATTGTGGTGAGCATAGCATAATGTTTACACTTATCAAATCACTATGTTATACATGTGAAACTAATTTAACATTGTGTCTCAACTATACTCAAAGTTGTGAGTAAATTAGTATTTATTGATTACTTACTATATATCAAGTACTGGTACAGAAGCAAAGTGGCATGCAGAGAAGACTGAAACAGAAATCATATCCTCAAGAAGTTCCCAATTTAGTTGATTGCTGGTTTATAATATAGCACCACACTTTAGAGAATGCCATACACATGTCACAGATGGTTGATACTGTTAAGCTTAGTAGAAAGTGAGATTAATGTGGGCTGGTGTGATTAAAGGAGGCTTATAGAAAGAAGTAGGTTCTACCTAAATGTAGATGAGAACAACAAACAAGCATAGGGGTAGGAAGGCCTAGAAGCATGTCAGGAGAATCTTTAGATAGGTTGGAGATTGGAAAATGGTGAGGGAGACGGTTGTGCAAGTCAAACTGTGAAAGGCCTTGAATATTAGCCAAAGAGTAAATTCATTCATTTAATGCGTCTTTTTAAAAATATTTATTTTTGAGAGAGAAGGTGAGAGAGAAATAGAATGAGTGGGGGAGGAGCAGAGAGAGAGGGAGACACAGAATCCAAAGCAGACTCCAGGCTCTGAGCTGTCAGCACGAGCCCGATGTGGGGCTTGAACTCGGGACCGGTGAGATCATGACCTGAGCCTAAGTCGGATGCTTAACTGACTAAGCCACCCAGGCACTCCCATTTAATGGATCTTTATTGAAAAATTACTATGCACCAAGCACTTATGTAGACACTGGGGTAGAGCTGAAGGCAGAAGACAAAAATCCTAGTCTTCAAAGAACTTAAATTCTGTTTGAGAAAGTAGATGACAAGTAAGTCAGTTATATAATCCGATGGTATGATCAGTCAAGGGGTTGGGACAGGGTTTGTCAGATGTAAGAGGTAGTGGCTGCAAATTTATAGTTTTAACTTTTCATTTAGATAAGTTAACAAACTTCCATATTATGTTTTGGCAAAGCATTTATCCTAGGGATTGCAAGGGAAGAAATGATTTAGAAGTGAGAAGTTAGGTGTGGAGAGGCATAGAGGCAGGCAGGAAGGTCAAGGGCAAGTTGGAGCTGGGTCTGGCTTGTTACTCTGAGTCTAGTTGTGGTATTGTGGAAAAAACCACTGGATTTGAATCCATATGGTTTGGACTCTGCCAGTAACCTAATGTCACTTCAATTCTCTAAGCTTTGTTTCTTCTTCTGTATAGTAGCGTTAGAAATACCAAACTAATGAGTGTTTTCTGGATTATTTGGCATAATATGAATAAAAATTTTATTAGTTGTGTAACACTGTACAATGTGAAAAGTTACAGACAGTGCCTGTGAAAATTGAATTTTCATTCTTTTCAGTCCATCTACAGTTCTGATAGTAGCATTTAATTTTTTGTGACAACAAAGTCCTAAGTTAAATTCTAAATCACAAAGTGTAATTAATATAAGATACCCTATAAGATGTACTATCCTAGGCACTGGGAGTGCAGTGGTGACCAATACTGTTCTTACCCCAGGAAGTTTTCTTTCTTCCTTGTTGAAGGCTGCCAGCATGAAAGATGGGAAACTCGGTTGTGGAGTAGGTAGTATAAATATACAGTGCTGGCCATACTCCTGCAACCTTGCCCTGTCTAGCAACCAGCCCTTCAGTGAACCATGTTATCATTGAACCCTGATATTTCTCTTTGTCTTTCTCTTTGTCTGTCTCTATCATTTATTCCTTTGCAGCTGTATTACCTTCTGCCAAAGCACCCTTCCCTGCCATTTTTTTTTGAGTATTTATTTATTTTATTTATTTATTTTTTTTATGAAATTTATTGACAAATTGGTTTCCATACAACACCCAGTGCTCATCCCAAAAGGTGCCCTCCTCAATACCCATCACCCACCCTCCCCTCCCTCCCACCCCCCATCAACCCTCAGTTTGTTCTCAGTTTTTAACAGTCTCTTATGCTTTGGCTCTCTCCCACTCTAACGTCCTTTTTTTTTTTTTTTTTTCCTTCCCCTCCCCCATGGGTTCCTGTTAAGTTTCTCAGGATCCACATAAGAGTGAAACCATATGGTATCTGTCTTTCTCTGTATGGCTTATTTCACTTAGCATCACACTCTCCAGTTCCATCCACGTTGCTACAAAAGGCCATATTTCATTTTTTCTCATTGCCACGTAGTATTCCATTGTGTATATATACCACAATTTCTTTATCCATTCATCAGTTGATGGACATTTAGGCTCTTTCCATAATTTGGCTATTGTTGAGAGTGCTGCTATGAACATTGGGGTACAAGTGCCCCTATGCATCAGTACTCCTGTATCCCTTGGGTAAATTCCTAGCAGTGCTATTGCTGGGTCATAGGGTAGGTCTATTTTTAATTTTCTGAGGAACCTCCACACTGCTTTCCAGAGCGGCTGTACCAATTTGCATTCCCACCAACAGTGCAAGAGGGTTCCCGTTTCTCCACATCCTCTCCAGCATCTATAGTCTCCTGATTTGTTCATTTTGGCCACTCTGACTGGCGTGAGGTGATACCTGAGTGTGGTTTTGATTTGTATTTCCCTGATAAGGAGCGATGCTGAACATCTTTTCATGTGCCTGTTGGCCATCTGGATGTCTTCTTTAGAAAAGTGTCTATTCATGTTTTCTGCCCATTTCTTCACTGGGTTATTTGTTTTTCGGGTGTGGAGTTTGGTGAGCTCTTTATAGATTTTAGATACTAGCCCTTTGTCCGATATGTCATTTGCAAATATCTTTTCCCATTCCGTTGGTTGCCTTTTAGTTTTGTTGGTTGTTTCCTTTGCTGTGCAGAAGCTTTTTATCTTCATAAGGTCCCAGTAATTCACTTTTGCTTTTAATTCCCTTGCCTTTGGGGATGTGTTGAGTAAGAGATTGCTACGGCTGAGGTCAGAGAGGTCTTTTCCTGCTTTCTCCTCTAATGTTTTGATGGTTTCCTGTCTCACATTTAGGTCCTTTATCCATTTTGAGTTTATTTTTGTAAATGGTGTGAGAAAGTGGTCTAGTTTCAACCTTCTGCATGTTGCTGTCCAGTTCTCCCAGCACCATTTGTTAAAGAGGCTGTCTTTTTTCCATTGGATGTTCTTTCCTGGTTTGTCAAAGATGAGTTGGCCATACGTTTGTGGGTCTAGTTCTGGGGTTTCTATTCTATTCCATTGGTCTGTGTGTCTGTTTTTGTGCCACTACCATGCTGTCTTGATGATGACAGCTTTGTAGTAGAGGCTAAAGTCTGGGATTGTGATGCCTCCTGCTTTGGTCTTCTTCTTCAAAATTCCTTTGGCTATTCGGGGCCTTTTGTGGTTCCATATGAATTTTAGGATTGCTTGTTCTAGTTTCGAGAAGAATGCTGGTGCAATTTTGATTGGGATTGCATTGAACGTGTAGATAGCTTTGGGTAGTATTGACATTTTGACAATATTTATTTTTCCAATCCATGAGCAGGGAATGTCTTTCCATTTCTTTAAATCTTCTTCAATTACCTTCATAAGCTTTCTATAGTTTTCAGCATACAGATCCTTTACGTCTTTGGTTAGATTTATTCCTAGGTATTTTATGCTTCTTGGTGCAATTGTGAATGGGATCAGTTTCTTTATTTGTCTTTCTGTTGCTTCATTGTTAGTGTATAAGAATGCAACTGATTTCTGGACATTGATTTTGTATCCTGCAACTTTGCTGAATTCATGTATCAGTTCTAGCAGACTTTTGGTGGAGTCTATCGGATTTTCCATGTATAATATCATGTCATCTGCAAAAAGCGAAAGCTTGACTTCATCTTTGCCAATTTTGATGCCTTTGATTTCCTTTTGTTGTCTGATTGCTGATGCCAGAACTTCCAGCACTATGTTAAACAACAGCGGTGAGAGTGGACATCCCTGTCGTGTTCCTGATCTCAGGGAAAAAGCTCTCAGTTTTTCCCCATTGAGGATGATGTTAGCTGTGGGCTTTTCATAAATGGCTTTTATGATCTTTAAGTATGTTCCTTCTATCCCGACTTTCTCAAGGGTTTTTATTAAGAAAGGGTGCTGGATTTTGTCAAAGGCCTTTTCTGCATCGATTGACAGGATCATATGGTTCTTCTCTTTTTTTTTGTTAATGTGATGTATCACGTTGATTGATTTGCGAATGTTGAACCAGCCCTGCATCCCAGGAATGAATCCCACTTGATCATGGTGAATCATTCTTTTTATATACTGTTGAATTCGATTTGCTAGTATCTTATTGAGAATTTTTGCATCCATATTCATCAGGGATATTGGCCTGTAGTTCTCTTTTTTTACTGGGTCTCTGTCTGGTTTAGGAATCAAAGTAATACTGGCTTCATAGAAGGAGTCTGGAAGTTTTCCTTCCCTTTCTATTTCTTGGAATAGCTTGAGAAGGATAGGTATTATCTCTGCTTTAAACGTCTGGTAGAACTCCCCTGGGAAGCCATCTGGTCCTGGACTCTTATTTGTTGGGAGATTTTTGATAACCGATTCCATTTCTTCGCTGGTTATGGGTCTGTTCAAGCTTTCTATTTCCTCCTGATTGAGTTTTGGAAGAGTGTGGGTGTTCAGGAATGTGTCCATTTCTTCCAGGTTGTCCAATTTGTTGGCATATAATTTTTCATAGTATTCCCTGATAATTGTTTGTATCTCTGAGGGATTGGTTGTAATCATTCCATTTTCATTCATGATTTTATCTATTTGGGTCATCTCCCTTTTCTTTTTGAGAAGCCTGGCTAGAGGTTTGTCAATTTTGTTTATTTTTTCAAAAAACCAACTCTTGGTTTCGTTGATCTGCTCTACAGTTTTTTTAGATTCTATATTGTTTATTTCTGCTCTGATCTTTATTATTTCTCTTCTTCTGCTGGGTTTAGGCTGCCTTTGCTGTTCTGCTTCTATTTCCTTTAGGTGTGCTGTTAGATTTTGTATTTGGGATTTTTCTTGTTTCTTGAGATAGGCCTGGATTGCAATGTATTTTCCTCTCAGGACTGCCTTCGCTGCGTCCCAAAGCGTTTGGATTGTTGTATTTTCATTTTCGTTTGTTTCCATATATTTTTTGATTTCTTCTCTAATTGCCTGGTTGACCCACTCATTCGTTAGTAGGGTGTTCTTTAACCTCCATGCTTTTGGAGGTTTTCCAGACTTTTTCCTGTGGTTGATTTCAAGCTTCATAGCATTGTGGTCTGAAAGTATGCATGGTATAATTTCAATTCTTGTAAACTTATGAAGGGCTGTTTTGTGACCCAGTATATGATCTATCTTGGAGAATGTTCCATGTGCACTCGAGAAGAAAGTATATTCTGTTGCTTTCGAGAAGAAAGTATATTCTGTTGCTTTGGGATGCAGAGTTCTAAATATATCTGTCAAGTCCATCTGATCCAGTGTCTCATTCAGGGCCCTTGTTTCTTTATTGACCGTGTGTCTAGATGATCTATCCATTTCTGTAAGTGGGGTGTTAAAGTCCCCAGCAATTACCACATTCTTATCAATAAGGTTGCTTCTGTTTATGAATAATTGTTTTATATATTTGGGGGCTCCGGTATTCGGCGCATAGACATTTATAATTGTTAGCTCTTCCTGATGGATAGACCCTGTAACTATTATATAATGTCCTTCTTCATCTCTTGTTACAGCCTTTAATTTAAAGTCTAGTTTGTCTGATATAAGTATGGCTACTCCAGCTTTCTTTTGGCTTCCAGTAGCATGATAAATAGTTCTCCATCCCCTCACTCTCAATCTAAAGGTGTCCTCAGGTCTAAAATGAGTCTCTTGTAGACAGCAAATAGATGGGTCTTGTTTTTTTATCCATTCTGATACCCTATGTCTTTTGGTTGGCGCATTTAATCCATTTACATTCAGTGTTATTATAGAAAGATACGGGTTTAGAGTCATTGTGATGTCTGTATGTTTTATGCTTGTAGTGATGTCTCTGGTACTTTGTCTCACAGGGTCCCCCTTAGGATCTCTTGTAGGGCTGGTTTAGTGGTGACAAATTCCTTCAGTTTTTGTTTGTTTGGGAAGACCTTTATCTCTCCTTCTATTCTAAATGACAGACTTGCTGGATAAAGGATTCTCGGCTGCATATTTTTGCTGTCTAGCACCCTGAAAATCTCGTGCCAATTCTTTCTGGACTGCCAAGTTTCAAAAGAGAGATCAGTCACGAGTCTTATAGGTCTCCCTTCATATGTGAGGGCACGTTTACCCCTTGCTGCTTTCAGAATTTTCTCTTTATCCTTGTATTTTGCCAGTTTCACTATGATATGTCGTGCAGAAGATCGATTCAAGTTACGTCTGAAGGGAGTTCTCTGTGCCTCTTGGATTTCAATGCCTTTTTCCTTCCCCAGTTCAGGGAAGTTCTCAGCTATTATTTCTTCAAGTACCCCTTCAGCACCTTTCCCTCTCTCTTCCTCCTCTGGAATACCAATTATGCGTATATTATTTCTTTTTATTGTATCACTTAGTTCCCTAATTTTCCCCTCATACTCCTGGATTTTTTTATCTCTCTTTTTCTCAGCTTCCTCTTTTTCCATAACTTTATCTTCTAGTTCACCTATTCTCTCCTCTGCCTCTTCCATCCGAGCTGTGGTGGTTTGCATTTTGTTTTGCATTTCCTTTAAAGCGTTTTTCAGCTCCTCGTGACTGTTCCTTAGTCCCTTGATCTCTGTAGCAAGAGATTCTCTGCTGTCCTGTATACTGTTTTCCAGCCCAGCGATTAATTTTATGACTATTATTCTAAATTCACTTTCTGTTATATTATTTAAATCCTTTTTGATCAGCTCATTAGCTGTTGTTATTTCCTGGAGATTCTTCTGAGGGGAATTCTTCCGCTTGGTCATTTTGGATAGTCCCTGGTGTGGTGAGGACCTGCAGGGCACTTCCCCTGTGCTGTGGTGTATAACTGGAGTTGGTGGGCGGGGCCGCAGTCAGTCCTGATGTCTGCCCCCAGCCCACCGCTGAGGCCACAGTCAGACTGGTGTGTGCCTTCTCTTCCCCTCTCCTAGGGGTGGGATTCACTGTGGGGTGGCGTGCCCCGTCTGGGCTACTTGCACACTGCCAGGCTTGTGATGCTGGGGATCTGGCGTATTAGCTGGGGTGGGAAGGCAAGGTGTACGGCGGGAGGGGGGGCAGGCTTAGCTCGCTTCTCCTTAGGTGATCCACTTCAGGAGGGGCCCTGTGGCATCGGGAGGGAGTCAGATCCGCTGCCGGAGGTTTGGCTCCGCAGAAGCACAGAGTTGGGTGTTTGCGCGGAGCGAGCAATTTCCCTGGCAGGAACTGGTTCCCTTTGGGATTTTGGCTGGGGGATGGGCGGGGGAGATGGCGCTGGAGAGCGCCTTTGTTCCCCGCCAAACTGAGCTCTGTCGTCCGGGGGCTCCGCAGCTCACCCTCCCTTTGTCCTCCAGCCTTCCCGCTTTCCGAGCAGAGCTGTTAACTTATGACACCTGCCATTTTTTTTTAACAACCTCTAATTTCACATCCTCAACTAACATTTCCCCTCCTCCAGGAAGCCTTCCCTGATATTTTTCCCACTGTCAGAGTTACTGGACTGAATTGCATTTGATCCTTGTGAATCACCTTCACCAGAATGAACTCCTTGAAGATAGGATTATATTTTGTGTCTCTTTGGGTCCTGGTGCTTATCGCTGAAATTAGTATTAAATAAATGCTTGCTGACTGAAGAAATCATAACTATATGATTTATCTAAGAAAATATGTCTTAGTTGTCTTGTCTAAGAAAGTTTTCAACAGTGCTATATTTATGCATCTTTAATGAACTTAAACATAATCAAAGGCCTAGTGACTGAAGGGTGTATCAGAGAGAGACTGTAGAAGATAGTAATAAGGTTATATAATAATTATGAGAATATAATTCTAGATCCAGATTACATTGTAGCTCCTTCTATTCTTAGTGATTGGACATGGAAGCAAGTACTTTAATCTCTTTGTTACTCATTTTTCTCATCTGTAAAATGAGGATCATAATCATCCCTACACCTCATTGGGTTATTTTGAGAATTACATGAAATAATATATATAAAATATTTGACATTTCTTAGTACATAATAAATGCTCTTTAAATGTTAGCTTTTCTTCCCAAAATCAAATAGACTAACCCGGCATATCTATGGACAAGGCAGTTTGGGAGAAGTCTAGTGATCTCTTTAACTTCAACACTACTGAAAACAGACATTTCCTAAGTGCCTGCTATGAGCGAGGTACTGAGACAGTTGGATAAAACTTGGTGTCTGCTGTCTTTAGGATCTTTCCTTCTTGTTTTGAAAGTTTTTTCCTGCTGAAAGTCCTTGATATTCTAAGATTTTGGTTACACATCATATTAGCATCTCTCATAAGAGTTTCTTGTAAAAGTTTCAGTAGTTCACTATGTGATTACTCAACGAAGAGTTTTTTCTTCTGCATACAGCTATAGCTACTGATGTATTTCTCGAAGATGTCTGCAGGCTTTCCTAAGATCTCAATTTCAAGTTCTTTTACCTCGGGAAACCACTGATCTGTTTCTATAATTTCGTCATTTTGAGAATATTCATTAAATGGAATCATATAGTATGTGAACTTTTAAGATTGGCTTTTTTCACTCAGCATGATGCCCTTATGATCCCTCCAAGTGTATCAATAGTTTATTCCTTTTTTCTTTTTTTTTTTTTTTTTGCTGAGTAGTGTTACACTGTATGGATGTACTAGTTTGTTTATCCACTCTCCAGTTGAGAGACATTTGGATTGTTTGTACAGTTCGGTGATTACAAATATAGCTGCTTTAATCATTGTCATATAGGTTTTCATGTGAATGCAAGTTTTCATTTCTATAGTGTAAATGCCCAGGGATGGGATTGTGGGCTCATATATGTACATGTTTAATTTTATAAGGAAATTACTAGCCATTTTTCAGAGTGGCTATACCAATTTATATTCTCTTGAGCAATGTATGATAATTCCATTTTCTCTGTATCTTTGCCAGCACTTGGTATTGTCACTATATTTGAGTGTAGCCATGCTAATAGGTGGGTAGTATATCTTATCTAGGCTTTAACTTGCTTTTCCTTAGTGGCTAATGATGTTAATATCTTTTTATTTTGAGAGAGAGGGAGAGAGAGAAAGAGAGAGAGAGAGAGAGAGACAGAGAGAGAGAGGGTCTCAAGCAGGCCCCACACTCAGTGTGGAGCCTGATGTGGGGCTCAATCCCACAACCCTGGGATCATGACCTGAGCCAAGATCAAGAGTTGGATGCTCAACTGACTGAGCCACTCAGGTGCCCCTGATTATCTTTTCATGTACTTGTTTGCCATCTGTATATTTTCTTTCATCAGGTGTCTGTTCAACTGTTTTGCCAATATCTAATTGGGTTGTTTGTTAGCTTACTTTTTTATTATTATTATTTTTAATGTTTATTTATTTTTGAGAGAAACAGAGCACAAGTGAGGGAGGAGCAGAGAGTGATGGAGACACAGAATCTGAAGCAGGCTCCAGGCTCTGAGCTGTCAGCACAGAGCCCAACATGGGACTTGAACTCCTGAACTGTGAGATCATGACCTGAGCTGAAGTCAGACGCTTAATCTACCGAGCCACCCAAGTGGCCCTGTTTTCTAACTTTTGGTTTAGTAAATTATTCATGTATTCTGGATATGAGTCCTTTATCAGATACGTAATTTGAAAATACTTTCTTCTACTCTGTGGCTTAATATTGAAAATTTTCTCATTAGAGTCTTCAATAGAGCAATAGTTTTTAGTTTTGGTGAAGCCCAATGTATTTACTTCTCTATGTATTGTGCTTATGGTGTCCAAGAACATGTCACATAACCCTAGATTACTAAAATTTTTATCTTATGTTTTCTTGTAGAAGTGTCATAGTTTTAGGGTATTTATTTATTTAGTAGACATCACACCCAGCATGAAGCCCAGTGTAGGGCTTGAACCCACAACCCTGAGATCAAGACTTGAGTTAAGATCGAGAGTCAGACGCCCGACTGAGCTACCCAGGCACCCCCAGGTTTTACATTTAGATCTATGGTCTACTTTGAGTTCATTTTTGTATAAGGTGCAAGGTTTAGGTTAAAGTGGTTTGTTTGTTTTTGTCTATGGTATCTAATTGCTCCACAACATTTGTTGAAAAATCTCTGCTACTTATTAACTGTGACACCTTGGGAAATCATCTAACCTCTCATGGCCTCACTTTTCTTTCTTCAAAAATGGAGATGATAATAGGACCTAACCTCTAAGGATGAAGTGAGGATTCCAGACTCTATGTGTAAACACCTAGCACACAGTAGATAGTAGTAGCCATTATTATTACTTACAGAGCTTCAAATTTTGGTATCTTACATTACGATTTACAAAATTTGATAACATATAATACACTGTCTCTTTTTAATCCCTTCCATGGATGTTGGAGAACATGGATCAGTGCTAAGATAGATTCTGGCAGATGGGTTCTACTGAGATGACGGCTGAAAGTACTTGTAGTGAGGAAATGACAGCAATTCCCAGTTGGGAGGGGCGCTGAGGCCAAGGCCAGTTCAGTACAAGTCAAAAGTGTGTAGCCAAAAACAGGAAATAAGAAATGAAGTTAGATATTATGGAAATCAGAAAGAATTCAAGAATTTTCTTCTGAATAGGTAAGGGCAAATGCGGTTCTGGACTTTGAGTGTGTATAAAGCAGAATACTGAGATACACTGTTACTGAGTTGTGGCCTCACAGCCTTGTTTAAAGGTCTTGGCCTTGGCTTTTCACTTCAGGATGCTCTTTACTAGCTGTGTGGGGAGTCTTTTGCCTTCTCTTCTCTAAGCGAATTTAGTCCAAGACCGTGTTTTTCTGTGAACTCTCTTGCTTTGGTGCCAACAGTGGGGTGATGTGCCAGGTACCCTCTGGGAAGTCTTTCTAAAACATTCTGCTTAGCAGATCTGAAAAGGCTGAAGAACCTTCTCAGGAAGCTGATTGTGCCTGTGGTAGGTCTTGGTCTGGAAACTGTTTCGAAAGCTGGATACCACTGCCACTTTGTTGATTCCCACTATGCTCTCTGGCACTGCATACCTTGTTGGCTCCCCAGGAACTCTCCTTAGTGTCCCTGAGAAAGAGCTGGAAGCTTCAATGTTTTTGTTTGTTTGTTTGTTTGCTTTTTACTTCCTCTTTGATCTGTGTTCTGAGATCCTACATGAATTAATCTTTTGTGATAGGCATGTGTAAGATACCTTGAAAAAGTATACTGTTATTGGGAAAGTTGTAACCACAATCAGCCAGACCAGAGATTCCTACCAGTCTGGTCAAGTATGAAGTTTTACGGGCTAGAGGTAGTGTCATTGGAAACTGATAGTGTAATTGAAATTGCCTCTGAGCTGCAAGATATGGCAAAACAAATATGTTTTATAGCACAGTACTGAGTATCAACTTATTGTGGTGGTTTATGTGTAAGCTCCAAGAGGCATCTGACTTCAGTCCTTTGCAGTTTAGAAAGCCCTGTGTTGTTCCCTATTTAAATTGATTCTTACAACAAGGATGAGAGAGGCAGGGCAGAGATTATTATTCATATTTTACAGATATGGAAGCTGTCAGGGACTTAGAGCTGGAGGGGGCTGAGATATCATCCATAGTGATCAAAAGCATAGGCTCTGTGGCAGATTGCCTACTTCTTTTTAAGTTTTTGTATTTTGGTAAAATATATATAACATAAGATTTGTGACTTTGAACATTTATAAGTGTACAATTCAGTGGCATTACATGCATAATGTTGTATAAACATCACCACTGTTTCTAAAATATTTTTATCATCCCAAACAAAAACTCTATAGCCATTAAACAACTCCCCATCAGCCCTACCCTCAGTCTCAGTCCCTAGTAACTTCTAATATCTCTAATCTACTGTCTGTATGAATTTGTCTATTCTAGATATTTCATATAAGTGGGATAATGTAGTATTTGTCCTTTTATAGATAACTTATTTCATTCAGCATAATGTTTTCAAGGTTCATTCATTTTGTAGCATGTATCAATCACTATGTCATTTCTTCCTATTGCCAAGTAATGAATATTCCATGTGGGGTGTGGGTGTATGTGTATATGTATGTATATATATATATATATATATATATATATATATATACACACATATATATATACACATATATATGTGTGTATATATATATACACACATATATATACACATATATATACAGATTATATATATTATATATATATACTTATATATATATACTTATATACATATATATGTATACTTATATATATATTATATTATAATCTGTATATATATCACATATTGTTTATCCATTCATCTGTTGATAGGCATTTAGGTTGCTTCCACATGTTGACTACTGTGGAACATTTGTGAACAAGTTTTTGTTTGAATACCTGTTTTCATTCTTTTGGTTATATACCTGGGAATAGATTTGCTGGATCATATGGTAATTCTATGTTTAGCTTTTTGAGGAGTTTCAAACTTTTCTACATCAGCGGTACCATTTTACATTCCCACTGGCAATATACAAGGGTTCCAACTTCTCCATATCTTCACCAACACTTGCTAGTTATTCTTTTGTTAAAACCACATCCTAGTAGGTGTGAATAAAATATATTATTACAGATTTTATTTTCATTTCTCTAATGACTAAGACTGACCATCTTTTCATATGCTTATTAGCCATTTGTAGATCTTCTTTGGAGAAATGTCTATTCAAGTCCTTTGCCCATTTTTAAATTGGGTTATTTATCTTTCTGTTATTGAGCTATAGGAGTTTTCTATGATCTGGCTATTAACCTTTATCAGCTATATGATTTCCAAATATGTTCTCCCATTCTGTAGGCCGTCTTTCATTTTCTTGATGATGTTCTTTGGTACACAAAAGTTTTAAATTTTAATGAAATCCAATTTATCTTTTTTTCTTTGTTGCTCATGATTTTGTTGTTATATCTAAGAATTTATTGTCAAGTCCAAGGTCATGAAGATTTACCCCCATATTTTCTTCTAAGAGTTTTATGATTTTAGCTCTTATTTCAGGTTTTATTCATTTGGAGTAAATTTTGGATGTGACACGATATAAAGGTCCAAATGCATTATTTTGCCTGTGGAAATAAACTTGTTGCAGCCCCATTTGTTGAACAGACCGTTCTTTCTCCACTGAATGGATTTGGCATCTTTGTCAGTTCCTGAATTAAAGTTACTTTTGTGTGTTAGTATATCTACCTCACCTCTCTTTTGGTTACTGTGTATATACATACATATATATACACACACCATCTTTATTCATCCATCAATGGACACTTAGGTTGTTTCCATATCTTAGCTATTTTAAGTAATGCTGCAATGAACATAAGGGTGCAGATTTCTTTTTGAGTTATATGTTTCATTTTTTTCAGATAAATACCCAGAATGGGAATTGCTAGAGTATATGGTAGTTCTATTTTTAATCTTTTGAGAAACCTCCATGTTGTTTTCCATAGTGGCTGTACCATTTTATGGCCCCACAAACATTGCATAAGACTTTCCATTTTCTTCACATCCTTGCCACCATTTATTTCTTGTCTTTTTGATACTAGCATTCTAACAGTTATGAGGTGATATCTCATTGTAGTTTTGATTTGCATTTCCCTAATGACTAGTGATGTTGAACATGTTTTCATGTGTCTGTTGGCCATCTGTAGCTCTTCTTTGGAAAAGAGTCTATTCAGATTCTCTGCCCATTTTTTAATCAGATGTTTGGCTTTTTGTTTGTTCGCTATTTAGTTGTATGAGTTCTTAATTTTTTTGGATATTAAACTCTTATCAGATATATGATTGGCAATTGTTTCCTCCCATTCAGTAGGTTGCCTTTTCATTTTGTTGATTTCTTTTGCTGTTCAGAAGCTTTTTGTCTGATGTAGTTGCATTTGTTTATTTTTCTTTTGTTGCCTTTGTTTTTGGAATTAGGTCCCCCAAAAAAAGTCATTGCCAAGACTGATGTCAAGGAGCTTATAAGTCTATATTTTCTTCAAGGGGTTTAATGGTTTTAGGTCTTACATTCAAGTCTTTCATCCATTTTGAGTTAATTTTTGCGTGTGATGTTAAGATAGTAGTAGTCTTGTTCCATTCTTTTGCATGTGGCTGTCCAGTTTTCCCAGTACCATTTATTGAAGAGATTTTCCTTTCCCTATTATATATTATTGCCTCCTTTGTTGTAAATTAATTTGACCGTATATATGGGTTTATTTCTGGGTTCTCTATTCAGTACCATTGATTTGTGTGTCTTTTTTTATTCCAATACCATACTGTTTTGATTACTATTTGCATGGAATAGCTTTTTCTATCTTTTATTTCTTTGGATGTGTTGGAGAAGTGAATAAAGTATGCCAAAGATGGCCCACAGGTCTAAAACAGACTCTGGTCTCTAGCTTAGAGACCTCGCTTCTGGGTTCTTCTTCCTTTGTTTGGTGCATGTGTGAAAACCCCCACAGATATGGAAGCTGACGACTATAAATTACCCTCCCCACTTGCATTCCGCACTCAGACCTTTGGAGAAACAGTCTTCTCTGAGCTCACCATTGTTAAATGAATCTCCCATCCACCAAGATCTCCGAGTGCTGCTTGGTTTTTCTGCCGGTGTTCCAGCCTGGTTCCGTAACATACTTGGTTCCCTGACTGGGAAACCCAACCACACTGGCCCATTGTTGCCACCAGTTTGGGAGAACAGTGAGGTGGTGACGGAGCAAGGGATCGCAAGGGAGAAGGCACGCCCTGCCTGAATTTCAGCAGTCTTCTCGGTTGCCTCGGGCCGGCCTGCTCCGTGGTTTCCGCAGGACTCAAAGAGACCTGGTAGGTGAGGACCTGGACCCGATGTTGGAACTGGTAAGGCCGGGGCCCCGAAGAAGTCAGGCATACGCAAAAGAGCGGAAGGGGGACATGATCAATCCCCAGAGGACTTAATAGGTGTCCCAGGTAGAAAATTTTGTGGAAGGAAATGTAATAGACTCTGGTGTGTGTGTGTGTGTGTGTGTGTGTGTGTGTGTGTGTGTGAGAGAGAGAGAGAGAGAGAGAGAGAGAATGTGCGGCTTGGCCAGGCTTGCCAGTCAAGTTCGAGTTTGTGGCTCCATAGACAGGCACACTTAAGGTCCCCAAAAGTTGTGTGTTGTGGTGAGAGTATAAGGTCTAGGGTGGTATTGGATCAGATTCTGATTGCAAGTCACAAAGCTGAGTCCACTATGGCCAAACCTCACCTAAAGTTTCCCTCGAGAATGCGACCAGAGGAGTATCTGATTGGTCCTCTCATCCAAGGGGATACCCTCCCTTTGTCTGTCTTTGCAACACTGAACACAAGAAAGAAATTAATAATGGGATCAAAACAGAGTAAGCCTATGATTTTACAGGTCATGCTCAGAAATTTTAAAAAGGGATTTTCAGGCGATTACAGGGTGAAAATGACACCCAGGAAGTTAAGGACCTTTTGTGAACTAAAATGGCCCATATTTAATGTAGGATGGCCCCCAGAAGGGATATTAGATCCTCAAATAGTACAGCGGGTTTGGCTAATAGTCACTGGGAACCCAGGCCACCCTGATCAATTTCCATACATCGACTCCTGGCTTGAAATTGCCCAAAATCCCCCGCTTTGGGTGCAATTCATTGTTAGCAAACTGAGCCAGGTTTTAGCCACTTTATCTGGAGGCTCACCCAAGGAGCCAAAGAAGCGACCCACTGCTCCTCTAATATTTAAAGGAGACACGGAGGAAGATATTGTCTTTCCACCTCATTATGACTCGCCAAGCTCCCTCCCAGCTCCCCCTGAGCTTGAAACTCCTGCCCCGTCTGTCTCTCTGCTGCCGCCACCTCAGTTGCTGAGGTGGCCGCTGCAGTCGGCGCCATCCATCTTCCAGCCCCTCTCTCACCCGGAGACCCTCCCCAACAGGAGCCAGCCACCAGACTGTGCCCCAGACCCAGACCTAACGCTCT
Source organism: Lynx canadensis (assembly GCF_007474595.2). Classification (NCBI taxonomy): domain Eukaryota; kingdom Metazoa; phylum Chordata; class Mammalia; order Carnivora; family Felidae; genus Lynx; species Lynx canadensis. Next base: position 54,029,331 of record NC_044321.2, on the reverse strand, counting down.
ACAAATGCCTGTAAGGGAGACAAGGGAGCCTGAAAGGTAGAATGAGGACAGAATAGTCCAGCCCACCTGTTCCATGATGTATTATCAACCTTTCTCTACAACTGACCTCAACTGGAAACAGAACACTTCAGAATACTCTGAAAAGCCATAAGCAATGGTCGACTTGATGGAGTCCCTCTTCCAGACCCACCGACTGACTTGGGAAGATTGTCAACAGTTACTCCATACTCTGTTTAATACAAAAGAAAGAAGAGGAATGAGAGAAATACAACAGTATCTAGAAGATCATGCACCTCCAGGGATCAATGACCCTGCTGTCTGGGCTCAAGCTGCCGCGCCTGTAGAATGCCCAACATAGGATTTCACCACAGAAGGACAGGCCTACATCCAATGATACCAGGAAGCCCTCCTTCAGGGAGTCTGAACTGGAGCCAAAAAGCCCATGGACATGACTAAAATACTGTCAGTCACACAGCACCCTGGGGAGTCTCCCGGAGACTATTATGAAAGATTATGTGAAGCATACCATGTATACACCCGTTAGACCCCGAGGTACCAGAAAGTCAACAGATGGTAAATACCTCTTTTGTGGCACAGGCTGCCCCAGATATCAGAAGAAAACTCCAGAAGTTGGAGGCTTTGCCGGGATGAATATCACTCAGCTGATAGAGGTCGCCAATAAAGTTTTCATGAACAGAGAAGTCGCAGCCAAAAGAGAAGTGGAGAGAAGACTAAAAAAGAAGGCCACCCTTCTCACAGCAGCACTATAAGAAACAGTTGCTGCGAAGATGGGAAGAACCCAACTACCAAAAGGGGGGAAGCCCAGAGCCCCCTTAGCAAGGGACCAATGTCTGTACTGCAAAGAGAAGGGACACTGGAAGAATGAATGTCCGAATCGGAAGGGGCCCTCAAAACCCAGCTGATACCGGGAGGAACCTCAAGGTGAGAACCTAGTTGGTCTGGCTGGGGTAGAATCGGACTGAGGGGGACCAGGCTCTTTCTCTCTTGGCCCCCATGAGCCCACGTTCGAAATGAAGGTAGGGGGCTGAACAATAACTTTCATGATTGACGCTGGGGCTGAATACTCCGTTGTTACTTCCCCGGTGGCTCCCTTAAGCCAAAAGACAGCAACCATACTTGAGGCTACTGGGACACAGATGATTGCAGCACACCTTCTGTCAAGCTCGACAATGTGAACTTGGGGGTCACAAGGTCTGGCATGAGTTCCTCTAGTTACCTGACTGCCCGATTCCTCTCCTGAGATGGGTTCTGCTCTCCAAACTTGGGGCCCAGATAACTTTTGAACCCACTGGACACACTAGCCTCCAATTAAACCCAAGGCAGAAGGAAACCCTGGTCTTGGTGATTACCCTGCCAAGGGAAGAAGAATGGGGACTATTCTGTGCCCAGGTCTTACCCTGTAGCCCCTCAGAATTCAGGCTTACATTCCCCTCCATATGGGCTGAAGATAACCCACCTGGACTAGCTTGGAATCGGGCCCACATCATTGTTGACCTGCTCCCTGGAGCCCAACCTCAGAGAGAAAGGCAGTACCCCCTTCCACTTGAGGCTAGAATGGGTATACAAGAGCACCTGACCAAGCTCAGAGAAGCAGGTATTCTAATTGAGTGCCAATCAGCTTGGAATACCTCGCTCTTGCCAGTCAAGAAGCCAGGAGGAGGAGGGGTGCCTGGGTGGCTCAGTCGGTTAAGCATCCTACTTCGACTCAAGTCATGATCTCACGGTCCATGAGTTCGAGCCCTGCATTGGGCTCTGTGCTGACAGCTCAGAACCTGGAGCCTGCTTCAGATTCTGTGTCTCTCTCTGTCTCTGCCCCTCCCCTGTTCATGCTCTGTCTCTCTCTGTCTCAAAAAAAAGTAAAACATTAAAAAAAAAAAGCCAGGAGGAGGATACCAACCAGTACATGATTTGAGGGCCATTAACAAAGTGACTGTTTCCTTACACCCAGTGGTTCTGAACTCGTATACTCTCCTCAGCCAAATTCCGGGGTCAACCAGATGGTTTACATGCCTCGACCTAAAGGATGCTTTCTTCTGCCTCTGCCTGGCTCCTCTAAATCAACCATTGTTTGACTTTGAATGGACTGAGCTCATTACAGGGCGCCAGATGCAGATGACCTGGACACGACTTCCCCAAGGTTTCAAGAACTCGCCCACTGTTTTTGGGGAAGCACTAGCTGCAGACCTCACCGATGTTCTGAGGGAAACCACAGGGTGTGTGTGCCCTCCAATATGTAGATGACCTCCTCCTTGCCAGTGACACCTAAGAAGACTATATGAAAGGTACCAAGGCCCTCCTGCAGTTCCTCTCCTACTCGGGGTACTGGGCCTCTTGGAAAAAGGCACAGATTTGTCAGCAGCAGGGCTGATACTTAGGCTTCCTCCTCACAAAAGGAAAAAGAACTAGGACTGGAAAGGAAGAAAGTTATCACCACACTGCTACAGCCCCAAACAAAACAAGGCTTGCGTGAATTTTTAGGGGCTGCAGGGTTCTGTCACATTTGGATTCCCAGATTCTCAGCCATAGCGAGGCCCCTCTATGAGCTGTTGGGAGGGCCAGACCAGGAGCCCCTCGCACAGACTGAGGAAGCAAGGGCCGCTTTCATAGAAATAAAGTTGGATCTGGGACGAGCCCCAGCCCTGGGTTTGCCTGACATAGAAAGGCCCTTTAACTTCTTCGTACATGAAAAGGGAAAAATAGCCCTTGGAGTGCTCCTTCAGAGTATGGGGCCTTGGCAATGGCCAGTGGCCTGCCTATCAAAAAAAAACTTGATCCTGTGGCTGCAGGATGGCCACTGTGCCTCAGAGCACTGGCAGCCACAGTCCTGCTCCTCAAGGAGGCAGACAAATTCACTCTGGGACAAACACTTAATGTTAAGGTCCCACATACGGTCATGTCCCTCATGAGCACCCAAGGATATTGTTTCCTCTCCAATTCTCTGCTGACACAATACCAAGGCCTTCTCTGTGAAAATCCAGTGGTCATTCTCGAAACAGTAAGAACACTAAACCCGGCCACCTTCCTTCCCACGGAGGAGGGAGAACCTGACCATGACCATTCTGAAGTAGTGGATGAAGTCTATGCCAGCCACCCAGACCTCTAAGACCAGGCTATAACAAGCCTGGAGATCACCCTGTTCAGCAGTGGGAGCAACTATTTACAAGAGGGCAGCTGAAGAGCAGGATATGTGGTAACCACAACCACCGAAGTTCTGGAAGCCAAGGCCTTGCCAGGAGGATGGTGGGCACAACAAGCTAAACTGTAAGCCTTAACCCGAGCCCTCATCCTTAGCAAGGGTAAATGGGTTAACTTTACACTGATTCCCAGTATGCCTTTGCTACTGTGCATGTACACAGGGCCATCTATAAAGAAAGAGGCCTCCTTACTGCTGCAGGTAAAACTATCAAAAACAAGGAAAGAATACTAAAGCTTCTTGAGGCCGTATGGCTGCCAGACAAGGTCGCTATTCTACACTGTAAAGGACATCAGAAAGGAGACGACCCCATAACTCAAGGAAATCGCCTGGCCAACAGAACACCCAGAGCGGCAGCCTGTGGTGACCCAGGTGAAGCTCCTACCTACACTGTGACTCTTGCGTCCCAGAGGGAAGCTTCCCTGCCCCTGTACACAAAGGAAGAAAGAAGTTGGGCCTTGACAGAAGGGGGCAGACTAAGCAAAGAGGGTTGATGGGTCATGCCAAATGGACACATCTTTGTCCCCTTGTCTATGGGAAAGCACCCAGTGAAGGAATATCAACTCACATACCTAGGGAAAACTGCACTAGAGGCCCTCCTCAAAAAGAACTACTGTATCAGCCAGCTGCTGGCATTATGCTGAGCTGTCAGTGAACAATGTGTAACGTGTGCCAAAAATAATGCTTGGTCTGCCTCATGGCCCCCGCCTGGCACACAAAGGATGGGGGCCGCCCCTTTCGAAGACAGAGGTGGACTTTACCAACATACAACCAAATAAAGGATTCAGGTACCTTCTTGTAATAATCTGCACATATTCAGGATGGGTAGAAGCATTCCCGACCAGAACGGAATGAAGTCGCGAGGTGGCCAAAGCCCTTCTATGGGAGATTGTGCCTCGGTTTGGTCTACCCTTAACCATACACAGTGATAATGGACCTGCATTTGCGGCAGACATTGTACAAACCCTGACCAGGTCCCTCAACATTACCTGGAAACTACACACTGCTTACCTACCCCAGAGCTCAGGGAAAGTAGAGCAGATAAATCGCACCCTCAGGGCAACCCTGGCTAAGTTCCACCAAGAGACTAACCTCCATGGCCAGATTTACTACCACTGGCCCTCCTGCATACCCGATGCATGTGTGGGGCATTGGGATTCTCCCTTTTTGAGGTATTATATGGGCGACCCCCTCATGTTTAGGAAAACTCCCAGGAGACCTACACCAGATTGGAGACAAGGGAATAAGAGAACAGCTCCAGACCTTGGGGGTAGTCCTAAATAAGTTACAGAGATATACCATAGAGAGGGCCCCAATTTCCTTAGGGACCTCCGTTCACCCCTTTCAACCAGGAGACTCTGTGTGGGTCAAAGTTTGGAAGAGGGAACCTCTTAAACCACGGTGGACTGGGCCTCATACTGTTATTCTAACAATTCCTACAGCTCTTAAAGTTTCAGGTATTACCCCATGGGTCCATCACTCCAGAGTTAAGAAGGCCAACTCATAAGAACCCACAACCTGGCAAAGTGATCCAGATCCAGTCAACCTGCTTAAACTGACCCTCAAAAGGGAAACTGGTCCCTGAGACCTCCAGCCCTGCTCCAGACACACCCCAGAAACTGGCTGGCTTGCACACGGCAGAAGCTCGAGGAATCAACGCATGAACCTAGCCCAAGGGTTTAGATGCAACTCTGCCAGCCCTTGCTCCTTACTGGTGTCATAGCCCTGATCTTATTTCTTACTGTTGGGCTGATAGAGACTGCACCAACAAGCTGGACATGGGACAAAAGATGCATGCTGGGTTTCACATACCGCCTATGGATGGGAGGATTGTTAAGTATTGCCTATATATTATGATAACCTCTCTTACCCTCACAACTGCCGCTTACCCACCTTGCCCCTAGGATTGTTATATGACAATAAGGGGGTCAAGGGCGTTCAGTGCCTTTACCTCCCTCCACAAAGATTGCTACAAGGGAAAAACACCCACTCTCTGTGAGTCACCCAGTGCCCCAAGGACTAAGTATTGGACCATAGAGATAACCCAAAATGTCAGGAACCCATGTCACAACAAGAGCCTCCAGAGAGGGAGGCTTGTTACACTTACCTTCCTCAATGGGAGATCTCAGATGGGGGAGTGGTGCAAGACAGGGTCCTTCAAAAAGTTATAAAGGATACCCAGGATAGGGTAATACAAGTCATAAAGGTGACCACTCCCCCTGCAGTCTGCCAAGGTTTGAACCTTTCAGCCCTCAATCGGATGCTTACCAATTCCCCACTCCAGCATTGGGCCAACACTACTCTACGAGTCCTCCATAAAATAGACAATCACACCCAAACCTGCTGGATGTGCTTGCCCCTCAGCTGTAGGGCTTACTTAGCCACTCCCATCCCTTTGACCTGGGAAGCTCCTGAAAATCTCAAAACTAACACCTCCGTCTTAATTGGACCCCTGGCCACTGGGGTCCGTCTCACAAATGCCGACAATTTAATCTGTACAGTCCCTGAAGGTATGAACAGCACCTCTCTATGTGGAAGAAATATAACCTTAAAGAGGAATGCAACCCTGTGTTCAACCCCTGGGTTGTTCTATCTGTGTTCTAATTTGGCCTACTGATGCTTAGAGGCCAACTGGACTCAGATATGTTATTCTGTCTTCCTAACCCCTGAGATATCCATATACACTGAAAATCAGCTCCTAACAGCTTTAGCCCTAAGTCCTGGGCTAAACAGGCAGTCCTGCTACCCGTTCTGGTAGGAGCAGGAATTGCGACAGGAATAGGAACTGCAATAGGGGGCATAGGTTCATCCATAGGACTATACCTTAGACTATCTCAAGTGATAAATGAAGACATGGAACAGGTGGCAGATTCTCTGGTAACCTTACAAAACCAAATAAACTCTCTGGTGGCAGTGACCCTCCAAAATAGGTGAGCCCTCGACCTCCTCACTTCAGAAAAAGGAGGGACTTGCATCTTTCTGGGGAAACCGGAACCAGTCAGGAATAGTTACAACTAAGGTTAAGGAACTCAAGGAAAGAATTCAACGTAGACAACAGGAAAGTATCAATCAATGGAAAGGATGGGATCTCACAGATTGGGCATCCTGGCTTCCTGCCCTGGCGGGGCTCCTCCTCTCCATAATTTTACTTTTATCCGTCGGCTCCTTTATACTGAATGCCGTGGTATGTTTTATTGAAAACACTGTTGCTCCCCAAACTACTGCACGTACCTTAGCCTTCCTAGAATACCAACCTATCAAACTGAAAGGCGATGCCTACTAAAAGTTTTTTTAAAAGGCATCAAAGGGGGCAATGTCGGAGAAGTGATTACGCCAAAGATGGCCGATAGGGCTAAAACCGACTCTGGTCTCTAGCTTAGAGACCCCTCCTCCAGGTTCTTCTTCCTTTGTTTGCTGTGCGCACAAAAACCCCCACAGATACAGAAATTGATGACTATAAATTACCCTCCCCACTTGCATTGGGCACTCAAACCTTTGGAGAAAGTCTCCTCTGAGCCCACCGGTGTTAAATAAATCTCCGAGAGGCACCTGGGTGGCTCAGTCAGTTAGGTGTCCAACCTCAGCTCAGGTCATGATCTTGTGGTTTGTGAGTTTGAGCCCCTCCTCGGGCTCTGTGCTGACAGCTCAGAGCCTGGAGCCTCTTTCAGATTCTGTGTCTCTCTCTCTCTGACCCTCCCCCGTTCATGCTGTCTCTCTCTGTCTCAAAGATTAATAAACATTAAACAAAAATTTTTTTAATAAAAAAGAAATAAAAGCTTAAAAAATTAAAAAAAATTTCCAATCCACCAAGATCTCCAAGTGCCGCTTGGTTTTTCTGCCAGCATTCCAGCCTGGTTCCGTGACAGATGTATTTCTGTTTTTGGATCTAAAGTGAGTCTATTGTAGATAGCATGTAGTTGGATCCTGTTTTTTAATCCATTCTATGGATAAAAATCTATGGGTTAAAACACTATGGGATTATTTAATTATATGGATCCATTCTATGGATTCTGCCTTTTTATTGGAGTGTTTAATCTATTTACGTTTAAAGTAATTATTGATAGGTAAGGACTTACTTCTGCCATTTTTCTGTTTTCTGTATGTCCTGTACTTTTTTCTCTTTCATTTCCTATTACTACTTTCTTTTGTGTTTAGTTGAGTTTTTTGTAGTGACCATTTTTATTCCCATCTCATTTCCTTCTATGTATATTTTAGAAATATTTTATTTGTGGATATCTTGGGGATTATGTTTAACATCCTTAATTTATAGCAAACAAGTTTGAATTGATACCAACTTAGTTCCAATAGCATACAAATCTCGGCTTCTTTATAGCTCTGTCTCTCACCTGTGGATTGTCACAATTACATCTGTATACACCATGTGTCTAAGAACATAGATATGTAATTCTTTGTATGCATTTGTCTTTTAAATCATGTAGGAAATTAAAAAGTTGGGTTACAAGCCAAAAATAAAATAATGTTAGCTTTTATATTTGCATATATAGTTACCTTTACAGGAGATCTTTGTATCTTCATATGATTTTGAGTTACTTTCTAGTGTCCTTTTATTTCAACCTAAGGAGTCCATTTAGCATGCCTTGTAGGGAAAGTGTACTGGTAATGAACTCCCTCAGTTTTTCTTTACCTAGGAATGTCTTATTTTCTCCTTCATTTTGAAGGATAGTTTTGCCAAATGTAGAATTCTTGGTTTTAGTTTTCTTTTTGTTTTAAACTTTGTGTCCTCTCACTGTCTTCTGGCCTCAATGTTTTCTGAAGGTAAATTGGCTATTAATTATAAATGAGGATCCCTTTTACATGACAAGTCACTTCTCTCTTGCTGCTTTCAAGGTCTTCCCTTTATCTTTGGCTTTTGGAAGTTTAATTACAAGGTGTCTCAGTGTGAGCCTCTGAGTTTGTCCTCCTTGAAGTTTGTTCAGCTTCTTGGATGTATAGATTTTTATCTTTCATCAAATTTGGCATGTTTTTTGGTACTATTTCTTTAAATATTCTTTCTGCCCCTTATTCTCTGTTCACTTTCTAGAAGTCCTATAGTGTATATTCTTATCCACTTAATAGTGTCCCCTAGGTCTCTTAGACTCTATTCAGTCTTTAATTTTGATATCTTTAATGATATTCTCATTTTGTTTGTATATCATATTCCTGATGTTTTTAGTTCTCTGTGTTTTCCTTTAGCTCTTTCAGCATATTTAATAAAGTTATTGTTTTTAGGTCTTTGGTAAATCTAATATGTAGACACCCTTAGGGACAGTTTCTGACAATTTATTTTGTTCCTTTGGACAATAGTTTCCTGTTTCTCATATACATTGTGATTTTGTTGTTGAAAAGTGAACATTTGAATATTATAAGGTGGTAACTCTGGAAATTAGATCTTCTACCACAGGATTTTCTTCTCTCTTTTTTTTTTAAGCTATTTTGGCAAAGACTAAATCCTTTGTCCTTTTCCTGTGGGGTCACTGATGTCTCTGTCCCTTAGCTTGTGTACAACTAGGATTTTGACACAGATCTTGAATGCCAAAGCTAAAAACAAATAAACAAACACCTCTCCCAATCTTTCTTGATTGGCCTTGTGCTTAGGCCATCCTTGAACAATTAGCCAGGCTTGGGCTTACTAGCAATTGGCCCAACGTGAAAGACTAGAGTCTTCTCAGATTTTTTCTGAATATGCATATTGCCCTGGGCATGAATGTGGTTTAATTTAATGCCCCATATACACATTTGCTTTTGAATATTCTAATTTTGCAAGGAACCCCCCTCAGGTTACTCTCATGCCTTAGGCAGTGTATTATGTTTCAACATACAATCCTGCCTTAGGCATCAGAACATTGTTAGTTCAGCTTGCAGTATTTTCAGGAATTGCTCACCACTTTCTTGAGTTTTGAGTTTTAAGTGAAACAAACACAAGCAGCTGACTTCAGTCTTTCAAGTATCCCCCAGACATATTCAAACAGGTATACATGGTGATTTGTGAATAAAATCTGATCTGCACCTTCTAGAATCAGGGGCTAGGATTACACACTAGGAGCACAGGCTGCCACCGGTTTAAGACTGCAAATGCTACTGCATCAAAGATGGGGTGGGGAAGAGGGCAGTTAAAAATCCCACAAAACTTTCCTACTGTTGTGAGGTTGCCTTATTTTTGATTTAGCATTTGTTTGGTTGGTGTAAACTTTTGACTGTTTTCCAGAGTTTGTACGAAATTGGTTCTGACATTTTCTGCTTGCTTTGTGATGTTCCTGGATGAGGGAGTGGGGCAAGAGCTTAGATCTGCCTACTCTGCCATTTTGCTAATGTTACTTTCTGACTATGCTTTTTAAAAATATTATTTTAATTTCAGTTAATATATGTGTTATATTAGTTACAGCTGTACAATATAGTGATTCAGCAATTCCATACATCACCCACTGCTCATCACAAGTGTCCTCCTTAATCCCAATCACGTATTTCACCCATCTCCCCTCCATTTTTCCCTTGGATAACTATCAATTTTCTCTCTATAGTTAAAAGTCTGTTTGTTGGTTTCTCTGTCTCTCTTTTTATTCCCCTTTGCTCATTTGTTTTGTTTCTTAAATTCCACGTGAGTATTTGTCTTTCTCTGACTTATTTTGCATAGCATATTACTCTCTAGCTCCATCAATATCTTTTCAAATGGCAAAACTTCATTCTTTTTTAAGGTTGAATAATATTCCATTGTGTGTGTGTGTGTGTGTGTGTGTGTGTGTGTGTGTGTGTGTATGTATCACACCTTCTTTTTTTTTAAACTAACTCAACTTTTTATTTTGCTTCTTAATATGCACATATATTCCATCAACGCTCTCCAGTTTTCTAATGATTAAGGAAAGACTGAAAGAAAGGGAACTCTGGGTTGCCCTATTTTTTCCTTTACTTTTTTTTTCTTTTCTTTTTTAAATTTACATCCAAGTTAGTTAGCATATAGTGCAATGATGATTTCAGGGGTAGATTCCTTAATGCCCCTTATGGTAACATTTAGCCCATTCCCCCTTCCACAACCCCTCTAGTAACCCTCTGTTCTCCATATTTAAGAGTCTCTTATGTTTTGTCCCTCCCATTTTTATATTATTTTTGCTTCTCTTCCCTTATGTTCATATTTTCTGTGTCTTAAAGTCCTCAAATGAATGAAGTCATATGATATTTGTCTTTCTCTGACTAATTTCGCTTAGCATAATACCCACTAGTTCCATCCATGTAGTTGCAGATGGCAAGATTTCATTCTTCTTGATTGCCAACTAATACTCCATTGCGTGTGTATGTGTGTGTGTGTGTGTGTGTGTGTGTATACACATATATATGTATATGTATATATATATATATATATATATATATATATATATGCCACATCTTTTGTATCCATTCATCCATCGATGGACATTTGGACTCTTTCCATACTTTGGCTATTGTCGATAGTGCTGCTATAAACATTGGGGTGCATGTGTCCCTTCAAAGCAGCACACCTGTATCCCTTGATAAATACCTAGTAGTGCAATTGCTGGGTCGTAGGGTAGTTCTATTTTCACTTTTTTGAGGAAATTCCATACTGTTTTCCTGAGTGGCTGCACCAGTTTGCATTCCCAACAGCAGTGCAAAAGAGATCCTTTTTCTTCACATCCTCGCTAACATCTGTTGTTGTGTGAGTTGTTAATTTTAGCCATTCTGACAGGTGTGAGGTGGTATCTCATTGTGGTTTTGATTTGTATTTCCCTGATGATGAGTGATGTTGAGCATTTTTTCATGTGTCGGTTGGCCATCTGGATGTCTTTGGAGAAGTGTCTATTCATGTCTTTTGCCCATTTCTTCACTGGATTATTTATTTTTTGGGTGTTGATTTTGATAAGTTCTTTATAGATTTTGGATACTAACCCTTTATCTGACATGTCACTTGCAAGTATCTTCTCCCATTTCGTCAGTTGCCTTTTAGTTTTGCTGATTGTTTCCTTCCCCGTGCAGAAGCGTTTCATTTTGATGAGGTCCCGATAGTTCATTTTTGCTTTTGTTTCCCTTGCCTCTGGAGATGTGTTGAGTAAGAAGTTGTTGTGGCCAAAATCAAAGAGGTTTTTGCCTGCTTTCTCCTCGAGGATCTTGATGGCTTCCTGTCTTACGGTTAGGTCTTTCATCCATTTTGAGTTTATTTTTGTGTATGGTGTAAGAGTGGTCCAGGTTCATTTTTCTGCATGTCGCTGTCCAGTTTTCCTAGCACCACTTGCTGAAGACACTGGCTTTATTCCATTGGATATTCTTTCCTGCTTTGTCAAAGATTAGTTGGCCATATGTTTGTGGGTCCATTTCCTGGTTATCTATTCTGTTCCATTGTTGTATGTGTTTTTGTGCCGGCACCATACTGTTTTGATGATTACAGCTTTGTAATGCAGCTTGAAGTCCATGTATCGCATATTCCTTATCCATTCATCAATAGATGGACATTTGGGCTGGTTCCATTGTTGGGAAAATAAGTAAATTTATGTACTGTAACATGGCCACCTGGATTAACATAAGCTCTAGTTCCTAGCTTAGAGACCCCTCTTCTGGGTTCTTCTTTCTGCCCCGCTTGCCATGCATGCCAAATTACTACTAATGTGGAATGTGGAAGTAACAGACGATAAATTATCCACCATGCTTGTGCTCAGGACTCAGATCTCTGGAGAAGGATCTCCTCTGAGCCCACCAATGTAAAATAAAACTCCAATTCACCAAGATCTCTGAGTGCTGCTTGGTTTTTCCACCAGTGATCCAGCCTGGTTCTGTAACATATTTGGTTCCCTGACTGGGAAACCCAACTGTGCTGGCCCATTGTTGCCACCAGTTGGCAGAATGGCGAGGCAGTGTCGGGACAAGGAATCGCTATGGAGAAAGCATGCTCTGCCTGATTTTTGGCAGTCTCCCACTTGGTTGTCTCAGGCCAGCCCCACTCTGCCATTCCTGCCAGACTCAAGGGGACTTGGCAGATGAGGACCTGGACCCGACGTCAGATCTGGTAAGGCCAGGGCCCCAATCTAGTCAGGCCCACTTGCAAGAGTGGAAGGGGGACCTGATTACTCCCTGGAGACTTCAGAGGTCTCACAGGTATGGGGCCCCAATTCAGTCCGGCCAACCCATAACTGTGGAAGGGGGACCTGATAACTCCTCAGAGACCTCAGAGGTCTCACAGGTAGAAATTCTGTGGGAGGGAATGTAATAACCTCTTGTGTGTATGTGAGTTGGAATGTGTGACTTAGTCTGGTGCATCTGCCAAGTTCCATTCTGTGGCTCCACGGACAGGCACCCTTAAGTTTCCCAAAAGGCCACGGAGTCTGAATGGGCCCATCTGTGATTCTGTGTTGAATGGCCTATGGTCTGTGGCGGCATCAGAATAGTTTCCAATTGTAAGTCATAAAGCTGAGACTGCTACGGCTAAGCATCACCTAAGTTCCTTCAGGACATGGCCAGACGGGCATCTGACTGGTCTCATCATTAGAGTTGGCACCCCTACCCCTCTGTCTTTGTGACTCTGTCTCATGGGAACATTATGGAGTCGGAACAGAGCAAAGAAGGGGTTTTTGGGAGACTATGGAATTAAGATATCCCCTGGCAAGTTAAGGACCCTATGTGAGTTAGAATGGACCACTTTTGGTGTAGGATGGCCCTCGGAGGGAACCTTAGATGTCCCAATGGTCTGCTGTGTCTGGCGTTTTGTCACCAGAGACCCATATAAGTTCCCATATATTGACTCCTGGTTAGAGATTGCCCAAACCCTTCCCCCTTGGGCATGATTTACCTGCAACAAACAGGGACAGGCTAGGGTCTTAGTCGCCTCAACAAAGCAGCCCAAGAAAGGCCAACAGAAGTCCTGACCTCCACAAATTCTCGCCGTTGACCTGGAGGAAGAACCAATCTTGCCCCCACCATATGAACCCCCCAGTTCCTGATACTCTGCCACCTTCGGTCTCCTCACCACTTCCAGACTCGGCAGATCCTCTGTCCCCTGGACCAGTGGCCAGGTTGTGCCTTCGGTCAGGTGCAGGCACTCTCCAGATGCAGGTCCACACCTGCTGGTACCAAGAGGCTCTCCTTTGGGGGGCCCAAGCAGGGGCTAAGAAGCCCATGAATATGCCCAACAGCAAGAGGAATCCCCGGGGGATTATTATGAGAGGCTATGCAAGGCTTACACCTCCTTTGATCCCAAGGCACAAGAGAGCCATGACAAAAGGATGGGGGAGGTGCAGCTGCCAAAAGGGGGGAGGCCCAGAACCTCCTTAGCAAGGGGTCATTGAGCCTACTGCAAAAAGAAAGGACATTAAGGGGATAAATGTCACAACCAGGGAAAGTCCCAGAATCCCAGCCAATATCGGGAGGAACCTTGAGAAGGGGACCTTATTAGTCTGGCTGAGATAGAATCAGACTGAGGGGGATGCTGACTCTCTCTCTCTCTCTCTCTCTCTGTTCCTCTGCCTAATAGATGTGAGGGCTTCTCCCTCATTCATTTCCTGGGTTAACGGCTATAATTGGAGCCAACTGTGTTTAGTCTACCGCAGGACAGGGACTTTAAGGAATATTCCCAAGCAGTTGCTGAAGCTCCATTTGTTTTGAGGACATTCCCCTTCTTCTCTGTCCTGATATGGACTCCATATTTCCACTTTGGTGGTAAAAACATGGCACCTGCTCCTCTGTCTGAGCTGGTTTTGAATCCAGTTTTCCTTCTCTGCCTTCTGCTGGCACCTTGCCTCTTCTGCCTTCCTTTCCCCCTCCTGTTTCTGCACCAACTTGGGTATGGTCTATATAACTGGTTCCTATACCATCCTCAGTGCCTCAGGCACCATTGGCTCCTTCCCCCCCACCCTCAAGGTCAAGGGGTGAAGAGCACCCCCTTGGGCCACCCACTTCAGATACCCCCACTGGTGTCCTAGGTGAAAACTGACAATGGAGAAAATTTGATTTTAAGCAGATACAGATGAAACATATTCAGTGTTTAAACTATTTATGTTTGTTGGATCTGTCTCTAAAGTTATCAGCACTCTACCAAAGTTGACCAAAGGTCAAATAAGCTCATGTTATCTCTGTTGCAGTTTGTTAGCAAAAAGATGACTTAAAATGGTAGTTAATTTTATCTGTCTCAGAGTTTTCATGGGTAATTCTTTTTTTTTTTTTTAGGGTGGATTTTATTTATTTATTTATTTATTTTTATATATGAAATTTATTGACAAATTGGTTTCCATACAACACCCAGTGCTCATCCCAAAAGGTGCCCTCTTCAATACCCATCACCCACCCTCCCCTCCCTCCCACCCCCCATCAACCCTCAGTTTGTTCTCAGTTTTTAACAGTCTCTTATGCTTTGGCTCTCTCCCACTCTAACCTCTTTTTTTTTTTTTTTCCTTCCCCTTCCCCATGGGTTCCCGTTAAGTCTCTCAGGATCCACATAAGAGTGAAACCATATGGTATCTGTCTTTCTCTGTATGGCTTATTTCACTTAGCATTACACTCTCCAGTTCCATCCACGTTGCTACAAAAGGCCATATTTCATTTTTTCTCATTGCCACATAGTATTCCATTGTGTATATATACCACAATTTCTTTATCCATTCATCAGTTGATGGACATTTAGGCTCTTTCCATAATTTGGCTATTGTTGAGAGTGCTGCTTCATGGGTAATTCTTAAGATAGCTTTCAAGATCTTTGGTAACCTGAAACTTTAAAGTTTTGATTGCATGATAAATAAGATTAAATTCATTGGACATCTAGGTCTTTTCCAAATAGGATAGAGTGCTAAAGCTTTGATTACTGAAAATAGGTTTGTGTTTTTAACTTATTGCAGAGAAACTAAGGCTATTTGGACCTATTGGAAAACATGCTTTGTGCTTAATTGGTTCATGAATTTACCATCTAAAAAAATTCTGGTGTAAACACCTCTCAGTTGGTTACTAAGTCCTCAATAGGAGACTAAGGTTTCCTAAGAGTTAAAATTCTGCTAAGTGTACTTAAGACTGGAAATAAGGAAAGCAACCCTGTATGTAGGAAAGTTGGAGGTATGTAAGAAAGATATAAGTAAAAAAAAAAGAATATATATATATATATATATATATATATATATATGTAATTGAAATACATATTTGTTGAGGGTAAAAGAAAGTAATTTTGTCCTAAATGAGACTGGTTGTTTGGAGAGAAATGGCTTTGGGACAAAGCTTAAAGGCAAAGGAAAGTTGTAGAAGGTTCATTAAGGGAAATCTTTGGAAAGGAATTTTATGTGTGCTAAGGATAGACTAAGGTTGAGATGAATGGAAATTTAAAATACACTGGTATAAGATTGAAATTCTGCTTTTCTCTCTGTTCAAAAGAACATTTTATTGGACTGTTGATCGCTTTTGATAAGACAGTGTAGACAAAGGTTTTTTTTCTCTTTTGTCTGCCAGGAAAACCAAAGCTTTAAGTTTCATCTTTATCAGGTCTTTGATTGCTTAGTTAAAACTTCTCAATGTTAAAGGAGCTAGGTTTTGCTAACAACTATGTAATGCTATACATTCACCTTTAGGATCTTTTATTGCCACCTTGGTTGAATAAGATTTTAACATTTGTAATGATCTGTAATCCTATTTAGGATGTACTTATAACTTCCTAAAGTTTTAACAAACTTCCCAGGATTTGAATGGTAAGTGAAGTCTTTTTGACCAATTAGGCCCTTTTATTTGGGATGCTAAGTTACTTGGAAGAGCACAGTCGTACCATGGTAAACCTTAGGTTGCATTGCACAGGTAAATGTTGTAACTGCCAAAATAGATATGCAATTCCTAAAGTTTTAGTGTTTTGGTATAAGGTCATCACTTAATATTCTGATTACTTGAAGTGTTATGTGTCAGAAATAACTGAATTTCTTTGTCAATTGCATCATAATGAACTGTCATCAGATCTTTAACAATGTCCATTTCTGAGATTTTGTCATTTATAATTGTTCTTTTTCTCTTACAAAATGTGTTTCTTCTTCAAGGAGATTTATAAAAAGGACTTTTGGGACAAATACAGGTGTTTGACATCGTTAAGATTAATACTAAAATGGGTAAGAATTACCAGGACTGAAAAGTTGCATTCAAACTGAACAAGAATTAGGAACATGGGACTAAATGAACTGAGGAAGATTATACTTTTGTGAGTCTTGTAAATATTGCTGGTTCTTTAGTGTTTGCTCTTTCAGATTAAGGAAGATTTCTCTTAAGATATCTATGATATACAGAAATGTCATGAAGTATTCATTTGTAAACTGAAGCATTTATCTTTTCTCCCTACCTAAACCATCTGAAATTCAAAACCTCTTAGTGAGTATTCTTTCTTTCATGGCAATTACAATTGTTTGCATAAGTTTGATAAGCATCTGTTCATCTTGTAACAGGTCACCATTGGAAATACTGGTTATTTTACCAAGGCTTTGACTAGAATGTCATATTTGAGAGTGGCATGCATAGACTTACATATAACTAGACAGCTTTAAGGAACTAAGGTTGACTTTATAAAACATGGAGCCATAAAGCCCCTTGGAAATGTTGGTCTGATACCTTGCTTACAGAGTTCCCAGCAGCCTCACCAGGTGAGTAAAGAAGGTCACTTCCTGGCAAGTGCAGGAAATCAGGATATCTTGAGGACCTCATGAAGAGGAATTTGCCCAATTCTATAGGTATTGCAGGCCTTTCTGATGGCAAGTATTTAGCTTGGCTTCTGGCCTGGAGAGCCTACTGAAAGTTCAACCTGGATATTCCTTATAAAAGGTCCAACAAAGCAAACTTTAAAAGATCCTCATGATCAATCGCTATTCTTGCTGAGCTTATGTAAACAATTAGGCCAGGTTTGTTAAGATTGTTCTTAATTTAGCTATCTCTGGAAATGGGGGTTTTTAGAGAGAAAAACTGTTTCAACAACGCACCATTATGGATGTTAAATTCTAGTTTGTATTGTCTTTAAATGTTTGTTGTTTGCCTAAACTAGACAACTTGAGGTAAACTTCAGAAAAATTGTCACAGTATTTCATGTATAGACAATCTGCTGTGCTTGTTATTCTGTGGGGATAACAATAAGACCCATGGGCATATGATTATTTAAACAACTGGGAAATGGGATGGATTCCCCCACCAATAGTATGCAAAGACTTTTCTCACTGTAGACCTATCAATAGGTAAATATTTTCATGCTTTATTATTCACTTGAGGCCTGGTTAATTCATAAATCTCTAAATATGCAAACCATATCCTCCCTAAACCTGATGTGACAGTTACTAGAGACCCATCGCATATAAACCCAGGAGATCTGGTTTATTCAAAGGACGGGGGCCACCCCTTTAAAAGACTTGGAGGTGGACTTCACAGATATACAACCAAGCAAAGGATTCAGGTACCTCCTTGTAATAATCAGAACATATTCAGGATGGGTTGAAGCCTTCCTGACCAGGATGGAATGAAGTTATGAGGTGGCCAAAGCTCTTCTACGGGAAATTGTGCATTCATTTTGGTCTGCCTTTAACCATACACAGTGACAACAGACCTGCATTTGTGGTGGACATTATACAAACCCTGACCAGGTCCCTCAACATTACCTGGAAACTGCAACATGCATCTTAGCCCTCTGAGGGTACCAACCCCTAGAGCTAAAGGGTGATGCCTACTAAAAAAGATTTTTAGAAAAGACATCAGAGGGGGGAATGTTGGGAAAATAAGTAAATTTATGCACCATAAGATGGCCTATGGTACTAACATAAGCTCTAGTTCCTAGCTTAGAGACTCCTCTTCCAGGTTCTTCTTCCTGCCCTGCTTGCCATGTGTGCCAAATTACTACTAATGCGGAATGCGGAAGTAACAGACGATAAATTGTCCACCATGCTTGTGCTTGGGTCTCAGATCTCTGGAGAAGGATCTCCTCTGAGCCCTCCGATGTAAAGTAAAACTGATCCACCAAGATCTCCAAGTGCCGCTTGGTTTTTCCGCCAGCGATCCAGCCTGGTTCTGTAACACCATAACTTGTCTATTGTAAATAATGCTGCTTTAAACATTGGGGTGCATGCATCTCTTTGGATTACTATTTTTGTATTCTTAGGGTAAATGCCTAGTAGTGCAATTGCTGGATCATAAGGTGTTTCTAGTTTTAATTTTTTGAGGAACGTCCATACTGTTTTCCAGACTAGCTGCTCCAGTTTGCATTCCCACAAATGGTGCATAAGGGTTCATTTTTCTCCACATATTCGCCAATGCCTCTTGTTTCTCGTGATTTTTATTTTTGCCATTCTGACAGGAGCGAGGTGATATCTCATTGTGGTTTTGATTTGCATTTCCCTGATGGTAAGTGATACAGAGCATCTTTTTGTGTGTCTGTTGCCATCTCTGTGTCTTCTTTGGAAAAATATCTGTTTATGTATTCTCATTTTTTTAACTGGATTATTTGTGTTTTTTTGGGTGTTGAGATTTATAAGCTTTTTATAGATTTTGGATACTAATCCTTTATCAGATATGTCATTTACAGATATTTTCTCCCATTCTGTAGGTTGCCTTTCAGTTTTGTTCATTGTTTCCTTTGCTGTGCAGAAGCTATTTATCTTGATGAAGTCCCAATGGTTTATTTTTACTTTTGTTTGCCTTGCCCCAGGGGAACTATGTAGAAAAAAGTTGCAAAAACCAATATCAAAGAAATTTTAAATGTGATTGTTTCCTTAATTTCTCTTTCTGCTGCTTCATTATTGGTATATAGGAATGCAATAGATTTCTGTACATTGATTTTTGTATCCTGTGAATTTACTGAATTCATTTATTAGTTCTGGTAGTTTTTTGGTGAAGTCTTTAGGTTTTTGTGAATATAGTATTCTGTTATCTGTAATTATTGAAAGTTTTACTGCTTCCTGTTGATTTGGAAGCCCTTTATTCCTTCTTGTTGTCTCCTGTGGCTAGGATTTCCAGTACCATGTTGAATAACTGTGGTGAGTGTGGACATCCTTGTCCTGTTCCTGACCTTAGTGGAACAGCTCTCAGTTTTCCCCCATTGAGGATGGAATTAGCTGTGGGTGTTTCATAAATGGCCTTTATTATGTTAAGATACGTACTCCCTAAACCTACTTTGTTGAAGGATTTTATAATGAATAGATGTTGTACTTTGTCAAATGAATGTTCTGCATGTATTGAAATGATCATTTGGTTCTTATCTTTTCTCTTATTGATGTGATGTTGCTGCAGGATTTTTTACCTCAATACCAGGGATTTGTTGTTTTGCCACTTCAACGAATGAAGAGGTGGACACAAAATTAGCAGCAGGCATAGGTTTTTTAAAAAATATTAGATCAGAAAGGAAGAATAGTAGAAAACTCTCTTTACAGAGGGGACATTCAAAAGTGAATGTCTAAGGACTACAGGCAAGGGTCCTTGGTTTGTAAGGTTCTGTTCAGCCCTCCCCTTACCCTTCCCCCTTGTTCCTTCTCAGGTTCTACCCTTATTGGCTTGATAGCTCTAGGTACTGGGTTATCCATTCCTGATTGGCTTGTTTTCATAGTATGATGGGTGGTCTATGGCCATACTTAGAGGTCTTTTGTCAAATTCCTGAGGGAAACCTGAGGGGGAGTAGATGGGGTCTGTTACATTCTTAAGAGGAACTTTAAGCCTGAGGGGTTTGCTGTGGTCAGACATTCCCAGCATTGTTTGAAAATGTGTTTTTTCCCACCCAGGGACCTCAGGTCCTAATCCTTTCCCTCCCTATTTTTTCCTATCATAATGTACCCTGTTGGTTGATTTACAAATAGTGAGCCATTCTTGCAAACCAGAAATAAATCCCACTTGATCTTTGTGAATGATTTTTTAATGTATTGTTGGATTCGTTTTCTAGTATTTTTTCTGGATTTTTGCATTTATGTTCATCAGAGATAATGGCCTGTAGTTCTCTCTCTCTTTTATTTTTTTTTTTGTGGTATTTTTATCTTGTTTTGGTATTAGGGTATTTATTGCTGGCTTTATAGAATTAATGTGGAAATTTTCTTCTTCTCATTTTTTAGAATAGTTTTGGAAGTGTAGGCATTAACTTCTAAAACTAGTGTAGATATTAAGTTTTCTATAAATATTTGGTAGAGTTTGCCTGTGAAGCCATTTGGTTCTGGACTTGTGTTTGCTGGGAGTTTTTGATAACTGATTCAATTTTTTGCTGGTAATTGGTCTGTTCAAATTTTCTATTTCTTCCTGGTTCATTTTTGGTAGTTTATATATTTCTAGGAATTTATCCATTTTTCCTAGGCTGTCCAGTTTGTTGCCATGTAGTTTTTAATGATATTTTTGTAGAGTTGTTTCTAATTCTGTGCTTTTGATTGCTATTTATCCTTTCTCATTTGTGATTTTATTTATTTGAGTCCTTTCTCTTTTCTTGAGAAGTCTGGCTTGAGGTTTATCAAATTTACTGATTTTTTTTTCAAAGAACCAGCTCCTGGTTTCATTGAAATTTTCTATTTTTTTTAGTTTCTATACCATTTCTTTCTGCTCTAATCATGATTATTTCCTTCTGCTGGTTTTAGGTTTTGTTTGTTTTTCTTTTTCTAGCTCCGTTAGGTGTAAAGGTAGGTTGAGATTTTTCTTGCTTCTTGAGTTAGGCTTGTATTGCTATAAATTTCCTTCTTACAACTGCTTTTGCTGCATCCCAAAAGTTTTGGACCATTGTGTTTTCATCTTCATTTGTTTCCATGTACGTTTTAATTTCTTCTTTATTTACTGGCTGACCCATTCATTTTTAGTAACATGTTATTTAACATCCATTTATTTGTGGTCTTTCCAGATTTTTTTCTTGTGGTTAACTTCTAGTTTTATGGCTTGTGATCAGAAAATGTTCATGGTATGACTTCCATCTTCTTGAATTTGTTGAGGCTTGTTTTATGGGCTAATATGGGATTTTTTCTGGAGAATGTTCCATGTGCAGTTGAAAAGAATGTGTATTGTGCTGCTTTAGGATGGAGTGTTCTGAATATATCTGTTAAATCCTTCTGGTGCAGTGTGTCATTCAAAGCCGTTGTTTCCATTTTGATTTCATGTTTATATGATCTTTCCATTGATATAAGTGTGGTGTTAACGACCCCTACAGTTATTATATTACTATTAATTAGTTCCCTTATGTTTGTAATTAACTGTTTTATGTATTTGGGTGCTTCTATTTTGGGTGCCTAAGTCTTCTTGTTGGATTGTCCCTATTCTTATTGTATAGTGTCCTTCTTTGTCTCATTTTACAGTCTTTTTTAAAACTCTATTTTGTCTGATGTAAGTATTGCTAGTCAGGCTTTTTTTTAACATCTTGTTTGCAAGATAGATGTTTTTCCATTCCCTCACTTTCAATCCTCAGGTGTCTTTAGGTCTAAAACGAATCCCTTATAGTCAGTATATATATATATATATATATATATATATATATATATATATATCTATATATCTTGGTTTTTTATCCATTCTGTTACCCTGTGTATTTTATTTGGGGTATTTTGCCGTTTACA
Organism: Lynx canadensis; assembly: GCF_007474595.2. Taxonomy (NCBI): domain Eukaryota; kingdom Metazoa; phylum Chordata; class Mammalia; order Carnivora; family Felidae; genus Lynx; species Lynx canadensis. The sequence continues at coordinate 54,007,623 of NC_044321.2, read as the reverse complement.
TTCAAAGTAATTATTGATACATATGTATGTAGTGTTATTACTTGTTTTGTGTTTCTGAATATTTTCTCTGATCCTTGTTTCTCTTTCTCTCTTTCATTATTTGGTGCTTTTTTTTTGTGATATAGTTGGATTTCTTTCTCTTTATTCTTAGTCTGTATTTTAGTGGTTCTTGATTTGTGGTTACCATTCAGTCTGTATATAACATTTTATACATATAGCAGTCTATATTGAGTCATTGGTTTTTTAGGTTTGAACCTATTCTTTACCACTCTCCTTATGTGTTTGGCATATGGTGTCATATTTTACATTCTTTAATTTTGTGAGTTCCTTGACTTATAGTTTACTGCTTTTGTTTTTCCTACTTTGATACTTTCATATTTGGTCTTTTCATTTCCACTCAGAGAGTCCCATTTAATATTTCTTTCAGGTCTGGTTTTAGTGGTCACGAACTCCTTTATTTTTTGCTTGTCTGGGAAACTTTATCTCTTTTTGTATTCTGAATTATAGATTTACTGAATAGAGTATTCTTGGTTGCAGATTTTTCCCTTTGAGGGCCTTGAATATATCATGCCACTCCTTTCTGGCCTGGAAAGTTTCTGCTGAAAAATTGTCTGGTCACCTTATGTTTCCATTTAATGTAACTGTCTTCTTTTGTCTTGATGCCTTTAATTTTTTTCTTTATTTCTGTATTTTGCCTTTTTAATTACCACCTATCTTTGTGTAGATATTCTTTTGTTCATTTTGTTTCTCTGTCCCACCTGGTTCTGGATATTGGTTTTCTTCTCCAGATTAGGGATGTGTTCAGCTATTATTTCTTCAAATAATTTTTTGCCCCCTTTTCTCTGTCTTCTTTTGGTACTCCTGTAATCAGATGTTATTACATGTGCTGGAGTCACTGAATTCCCTAAGTCTATTCTTATTTTGTCTAATTCTGTTTTCTCTCTTTTGTTCAGCTTGATTACTTTCCATTACTCTGTCTTCTCGATCATAATTCATTCCTCTGCTTCTTCCAGCAGCTGTTCATTCCATCAAGCGTGTTTCTCTTTTCTTTTATTGAGCACTTTTGTTATTCCTTATTTTTGTATTAACAGTCTCAATCATATCTTTTCTCAAGTCCAGTGAATATGATCATTACCTTTATTCTCTGTCAGGCATATCATATCTGTTTCCCTTAGATCTGTGGCCATGGTCTTACGTGTTCTTTCATTTAGGACAAATTCCCCTGGGGTTTGGTCTGGTCTTCTGAGGGAGGAGGCTCACTGTGCTGGAACTGAGGCAAGCATGACTGGGAAGAGTGGTTCCACCAGAGCATAGTGGTGCAGGGTGTGATGTAAAACATTAGGTAGTGTCAGTACTGTGCTGGTGACTGCAGGTGGCCTTGTGCTTATGCTGACTGGTGGGGGAGGAATGTGGTACCTGCCAGTTCCTTTGTGCCTGTTGGAATCTGTGAAAGCTGCCAATAACCTCCCCACTGTGTGCCACTTTAGCTCTTCAGATTGCTGTTTCTTTGTTGTGTGTTGAGGGGCTGTTTGCCCTGCCTTCTCTCCAAGAGCAGTGTTCCACATCTTTGCCAGAATTTGGAGTTGTCAGTGTTTTGAACTTTATTTTAGCTATTTTGATAGGTGTGTAGTGGTCTCACATTGTTGTTTTAACTTGTAATTCCTTAATGATATATGATGTTGAATGTTTTTTTCAAATGCTTATTTGCCATTTGTAGATCTTTGGTGATCTGTCTGTTCAGATCTTTCACCCCTTTTAAAATTGGTTTGTTTCTTATTGTTGAGCTTATGGGTTTTTTGTATATTTTGGATGTCTGTGTTTTATACAAATGTTCTCCTAGTCTGTGGGGTTTTTTTTTCATTTTCCTAACAGTGTCTTCCACAGGGAAGGAGTTTTTAATTTTAATGAAGTCCAGCTTAACAGTTTTTTTCTTTCATGAATTGTGTTTTTGCTGTTATATCTGAAAAGTCATTGCCAAATCCAAGACAACCTTGATTTTTTTTCTATCTCATCTAATACAAGTATTATAGTTTTGTGTTTTATATTCATGTCTGCAATCCATTTTGAGTTATTTTTTGCGAATGGTGTAAGGTCTTGGTCTAAATCCCCTCTCCCCCCACCTTTTTTTTTGCATATGGATATCCAATTGTTCCAGCCCCATTTTTTTTAAAAGACTGTTATCTGTCTATTAAATTTCCCTTTATTCTTTGTCAAAGATCAGTTGACTATGTTTATGTGGATATATTTCTGGGTTCTCTGGTCTGTTTTATTGATATATTTATCCTTTTGCCATGGTGACAGTCTTGATAATTTAGTTCTGCAGTCAGTCTTAAGTTGGGTAGTCAATCCTCTGACCTTATTGTTATGTTTAAATATTATGTTGGCTATCTGGGCCTTTGCTTTTTCATCTAACTGTTAGAATCACTTTGCATCGAATCTGTAGGTCAAATGGGAAGAATTGGCATATTGACAATGTTGAGTCTTTCCATGCATGTACATATAATATCTCATTTATTTAGATTATTTATTTATTTTATTAGAATTTCATAATTTTGCTCATACAGATGTTGTACATATTTTGTTATATTTGTTCTTAAATATATTTGTTCTTAAATATTTTTTAGTGCTAATGTAAATATTTTAACTTTCAAATTCCAAATGTTTATTGATATATAAAAAGTGGTTGACTTTTGTAGATTAGCTTTTATCCTTCAGTCTTGCCATAATTGCTTATTAGTCTCAGGAGATTTTTTTGATTATTTGGGATTTTCTACATAAATAGATAGATAGTATCTACATAATGTAAGCTGTGTACAAAGATAATTTTATTTTTTCCTTCTCAATTTGTATACCTTTTATTTCCTTTGTCTTGTCTCATTGCATCATCTAGGACTTCCAGTTGAAAAGGAGTGGTGAGAGGAAACATCCTTGTCTTGTTCCTGATTCAGTGGGAAAAGTTCTAGTTTCTTATCATTAAGTGTAATGTTAGCTGTAGGCTTTTTATAGATGTTCTTTATCAAGCTGAGGATGTTCCCCTCTGTTTCTAGTTTGTTGAGTTTTTATCAAAAAGTGATGGACTTTGTCAAATGTTTTTTTCTGCACCTATTGGTATGATGATATATTTTTTCTTTAGTCTATGGATGTTATGGATTACATTAATTGATTTTCAAATGTTGAACCAGCCTTGCATACCTAGAATAAATCTCACTTGATTGCAGTCTATCATTATTTTTTACACATTGTTGGTTTCAACTTGTTAATATTGTGTTGAGGATTTTTACATCTATGTTCATGAGAGATATTGGTCTGTAATTTTCCTTTTTTCTAATGCCAGTGTCTGATTTTGGTATTAAGGTTTGCTGGTCTCATAGAATGTGTTAGATAGTATTTTCCTTGCCTTTAAGTTTTAGAAGAGATCATAGAAAATTTGTGTAATTTATGTTTTTTAAAGTTTATTTATTTTGAGAGAGAGAGTACACGTGCGAGTGGGAGAGGGGCAGAGAGAGAGAGAGAGAGAGAGTGGAAGAGAGAGAATCCCAAGCATGCTCTGCGCTGTCATTGCAGGGCTTGAACCCACAAACTAGTTACATCATGACCTGAACTGAAATCAAGAGTTGGATGCCTGATCGACTGGGCCACGCAGGCACCCCCACATAATTTCTTTATTAAATGTCTGTTAGAATTCACCAATATATCCATCTCAGTCTTGTACTTTTACCTTTGGAAGTTTATTATTTTTATTATTGTTATTATTTTTAGTGTTTATTGTTTTTAGTAATCTCTACACCCAACATGAGTCTCAAACCCATGACTCCAAGATCAAGAGTTCCTCACACTTCGACTGAGCCAGCCAGGCACCCTGGAAGTTTATTATTTATTAATTCAATTTCTTTAATAGACATAGGCCTATTTACATTATCTGTTTCTCTCTGCATGAGTTTTGGCAAATTGTGTATTTCAAGGAATTGGTCCATTTCATTTAGGTCATCAAATTTGTGGGCATAGCATTGTTTGTAATAATTCTTTATTTTTCTAACATGCATGGGATTATTATGGTGGTTCTTTCATTTCTGACATTACTAATTTGTGTCTTCTCTCTTTTTTCCTCATTAAGTTGGCTAGAAATTAATACATTTTCTTAATCTTTTCAATGAATATGATTTTGGCTTTTTTGATTTATCTGTTGAGTTCTTTTTTGAATTTCATTGATTTTCTTTTTTAACTCTAGTGAATCTTGTTCTTTTCCTTGTTTTCTAAAGGAAAGCATAGATGATTGAATTTCAATCTTTCTTTTTTTTAAATATATACATTTAGGGTTATAAATTTCCTTCTGAGCACTACTTTGCTATATCCTACAATGTTTTGGTAAATTGTATTTTCATTCTAATTTAGTTCAAAATATTTTATTTTATTTTTAATTTTATTTACTTATTTTGAGAGAGAGAGAGAGAGAGAGAGAGAGAGAGAGAGAGAGAGAAAGGAGTAGAGGCAGAGAGAGGGGGAGAGAGAATACCAAGCAGGCTCCACACTGTCAGCACGGAGCCCAACATGAGGCTCTATCTTATGAACTGTCAGATCATGACCTGAGCCAAAATCAAGAGTCAGATGCTTAACCAACTGAGCCACCCAGGTGCCCCTAGTTCAAAATATTTTAAAATTTTTCATGAGACTTGTTTCTTGCCTTGTGTGTTACTTAGAGGTTTTCGTTTAATCTCCACATATTTTTTTTTTTATCTTTCAGCTATCATTTATTTAAAGTTTAATTCCATTGCAGCTTGAGTGCATAGTTTGTATAATTTCCATTTTTTTTTGATTTGTTAACGTGTATTATATGGCTCAAAATGTAGTATATTATGGTGAATATTCCTTGTGAGTTTGAGAATAATGTGTATCATGCTATTGTTGGATGAAATATTATGTAAATCTCAATTGTTTGGTAGTGCTGTTCATTTCAACTATGTTCTTACTGATTATTTGTTGGCTCTGTCAATTACTGATAAAGTAGTGTTGAAGTCTCCAATAGTAATTAATGGATTTGTCTATGCTTGCATTTCTTAATTTTTTTAATGTTTATTTATTTTTGAGAGAGAGCTAGAGCACAAGCAGGGGAGGGGCAAAGAGAGAGGGACACACAGAAGCAGAAGCAGGCTCTGGGATCCAAGTTATCAGCACAGAGCCCAATGCGGGGCTTGAACTCGTAAACCATGAGATCATGATCTGAGCCAAAGTCAGATGCTCAACCAACTGAGCCACCCAGGCGCCCCTGCTTGCAGTTCTTTTAGTTTTTGCCTCTCATATTTTCATGCCCTGTTGTTAGATGCATATACATTAAGGATTGTTATGTCTTCTTGGAGAGTTGACCTCTTTATCGTTACATAGTGCCCCTCTTTATCCCAAATAATTTCCCTTGCTTGGAAGTCATCTTTATCTAAAATTAATATAGTTAATCCAGCTTTCTATTGATTAGTGTTAGCATGGTATACTTTCCTCCACACTTTTAATTTTAATCTGTTGGTGTCTTTATATTTAAATTGGGTTTCTTTTTTTTTTTTTTTTAATTTTTTTTTTTAACGTTTATTTATTTTTGAGACAGAGAGAGACAGAGCATGAACAGGAGGGGCAGAGAGAGAGGGAGACACAGAATCTGAAACAGGCTCCAGGCTCTGGGCTGTCAGCCCAGAGCCCGACGCGGGGCTCGAACTCCCGGACCGCGAGATCGTGACCTGGCTGAAGTCGGACGCTTAACCGACTGCGCCACCCAGGCGCCCCTAAATTGGGTTTCTTGTAAACAATATGTATTTGGGTCTTTTTTTATTATTATTATACTCTGACAGACTCCATCTTTCAATTGCTCTATTTAGATCACTGATATTCAGTGTGATTGTTGATATAGTTGGACTACTGTATAATCATTGCCTTTGTTTTTTAGTTTTATTTTTTGTATTGTACTTTTTCTGCCTTCTGTGGTATTAATCGAGCATTTTATATGATTCCATTTTCTCTCCTGACTTAGCCTCTCAATTATACTTATATTGAAACTTTATTTTTATGGTTTCCATAGAGATTATATATAGATACACACACACTTATGTATACACACACACACACACACACACTTATATTTATAGTTTTTGAGAGAGTGCACTCACACAAGCAGGGGATGGCAGAGACAGAGGGAGGGTGAGAATGTTAATCAGGCTCCATGCTCAGAGTGGAATCTGACATGGGGCTTGATCTCACAACTGTGAGATCATGACCAGAGCCAAAATCAAGAGTCGAACACTTAATCGACTTTGCCATCCAGGCACCCCTACAATATATATTTATAAATAATCGAAGTCCACTTTCAAACACTATTATTTCATATACAATGCAAGCACTTATATAGTATAGTATTCCTAACTCCTTCCTTAGTCCCTTATAACATTGCTGTCATTCATTTCACTTAACTATACAGTATAACCACATAATACATAGTCTTGATTGTTATTTTGAGCAAACTCTTATGTTATATCAACTAAGAATAAGAAAGATCAAAGGTTTTATTTTAACATCATTTACTCCTTCTTTAAAGCTTTTCCTTTCTTTTTGTAGGTCCATGTTTCTGACCAATATTTTCTTTTTCTGAACAACTTCCAACATTTATTCAAAAACAGGTCTACTCAAAATAATTCCCTCAATTTTTGTTTTTCTGAGACAACCTATTCGCCTTTACTTTTGAAGTATAATTTTGCATTGCACATAATTCTAGGTTGATTTTTTTTCCCTCAGCATGATAAATACTTTACTCCACTTGTTTTCTGCCTGCATGGTTTCTAAAGAGAATTTGGGTATAATTCTTATCTTTCCTCCTCCATAAGTAAGGTGTTTTTTTTCCCCCTTCTGGCTTTGTTATTTCTTTTCCCCCCTTTATTTTGATTTTCTGCAGTTAGAACATGATATTCTTAGGGGTAGGAATTTTTGGTATTTACCATGCTTGGTGTTCATTGCTTCCCCTTGACCTGTGGTTTTGGGTCTGATAATAATTTGGGGGAAATTCTTAAGTCATTTTTGCTTCTTCTGTTCCTTTATGTCATTTTTTTGTGGTAATTCCATTATCCATATGTCACACCAGTTTTAATTGCCCTACAGTCTTTGGATATTCTGTTCAATCTTGCAAATTATTTTTTTGTCTTTGCATTTCAATTTTGTAAGTTTCTGTTGACTTATCTTCAAGTTCAGTGATCCTTCCTTGGCCTATTCCAGTCATTTTTATTCTTGATTTCTAGCATTTTTTAAATTCTTTTCTGTAGTTTACATCTTTTTGTTTACATTATTCACCTGTTCTTGCATGTTGCTCACATTTTTCTTTAGAGCCCTTAGCACATTACTAATATTTTAATAAAATTCCTGATCTAAGAATTACAACATTTGTGCAATATCTGAGTCTAGTTATGAAGCTTGCTGTGCCTATTGAAACTGCTTTTTTTGGGGCGCCTGGGTGGCGCAGTCGGTTAAGCGTCCGACTTCAGCCAGGTCACGATCTCGCGGTCCGTGGGTTCGAGCCCCGCATCGGGCTCTGGGCTGATGGCTCAGAGCCTGGAGCCTGTTTCCGATTCTGTGTGTCCCTCTCTCTCTGCCCCTCCCCCATTCATGCTCTGTCTCTCTCTGTCCCAAAAATAAATAAACGTTGAAAAAAAACAAAAAAATTAAAAAAAAAAAAAGAAACTGCTTTTTTTGACTTTTAGTACATCTTGTAATTTTTTTTTGTTTGTTTAGAGTAAGGCATGATGTACTAGATAAAAGGAGCTGTGGTAAATATACCTTTAGTGTGAGACCTTATGTTCATCTGACTAAGAGTTGGGTTGTATTACTATTTGCTATTGCAGTGGGTGTCAGAAGCTAAAACCTCATTTGGTTTCCTTGTTTTTGTCTACTTTTTTGTCTTTGGGTTTCCCTAGTGATACCTTCTTAAATAAGGTTTGTACTTATTTAAGTACTTTCAGTTATATTTTCCTGGTATCATATATAAGCCCTATTGGTATTGTGCTAAGTTTTGGGGGGAGGGGAAGATGAGAAGCATTTAGTAGTCATATGTTTAGAATTTAGTGTTTTAGTGATCCTGTGCCCCTGGCCTGTGATCTTTGCAGGTGCTTCTCAGTTCTCTTACCTTAAGTTAGAGAGGGATGCTAGTGGGTCCTGGAGTTGGTAATTTTCTTTTCCCATATGAAAAAGTAGATGTCACTGGAGTTGAATAATTTCATTCCTTTATGTGAATGGCTAAAGTTTGTTGGAGTTGGGAATTTTCCTTTCTTTGGATTGGTTAGGCTTTGGTAAAACCCTAGTTGTTAGGCTCTGATAAAATACTTTCCTTTGACTTTAGGTCTTGTTAAGAAAACAGTGCTCTGGTTGTATCTGAAATGGTTATTTTCTCCCTCCTCCTGATGGAAACATAAGGGAGCTTTCCTCTTATCTTCATTGTGAGAACCTGGTAAGGCTCGTGGTACTAAGACTCACAGAATTGTTGGGGGACTCCCTAAAACTGCCCCCCCAGAGCTTTTAAATCTCAAACTTGTCCAAACTGATTCCCCAGAAATTTATCAATTATAATTTTGTTTTCCTACTCTGGTACTGGCTCCAATGAGGGTTCGTACTCTTGAGCTTCTGCTATACCAAGGTGTGAATCTTTGTATTCATCTGTCTCTCCAAATTTGGGGCCCCAGTTTGTCCAGTGACCTCAATTATCTGATGAATCTAAGAAGAAATATTGATTTTCAGTTTGTTCACCTTTTTTGTTGCGAAAATTGTAGTGATGTCTTCCATGCTCCTTACATACCTGACTGGAAACCAGGAAGTTCTTTCAAACTTTTTATAGCGTGAACCACTCATTTTAATAGAGTTAAGATGATTTACCTCATGTAACCCAAGTAGTTTGTAAATTATAAACACTTATTATATGCCAGTCACTGTTACAAGTACTTTAGAAAACCTGTAAGGTTACTGTGATAATATGATGCTCATTTTACAGAAGAGGAAGGTGAAGAACAGAGAAGTTAAGTAAGTCGCCTAAGGCCAGAAAGATATTACTTTTCAGAGTAGAGATTTGAACTTAGACAATCAGGGTCTTCTCTTCTAGCTGATTCCTAGAAAGTGATGTGTATTAATACTGAATGTAGAATAGGTGTTGAATATTCCATTTTGGGGGCCTGTCTGTACTATGCCCCAGGAAGGTCATGTTTCAGAGGAATTTCCTTTTTAATCATCTCTATTATTTTCCTTCTGTGATCTCTTGTGCTTCCTCACAAAAATAGAAACTACTTATTTCCCCTTCCAGTCACTGTTCTATAAAAGCCATAGGTCCTATGAGTATGAGATGCCTGGAAGCTTGTATTTATTGTAAAGCATCTACAATGCCATATGTACCCCAAACATTATCTGTAGAATAATAGCATGAACACTATTTTTAAAGTGAATAAATAATAAATAACAGTGTACTTGCATTTTCTTACTTGGTGAATATTATAAATTACAACTACAATCACATGAGAGGGTCCAAAATTTGGGGGGGGGGTGCATCAAAAAATTTTTATAGTTGAAGGGGGTAACCATTGCTAAGGAGAGACAATGAGTATGAATGAAATAATAGAACAGAGATAAGTAGAAAACAAAACCTTTGGTTAGAAAGGGAAACCCTAGCCTCATTGGCTCTTCTTCTCTAAAATGAGAAAATGTTTTCCAAACTGTCAAGGGCTGCCATTTTTGGGGAATAGAAAAAGAAGACATGTGAAGTGGTACCAAGAGTATTAACCTAGGGGTTTTTGGCATTTGTATTCTTGAATTGGAATCACATTCCCACTGTTTAATAGTTGTATGATTTTGGACAAGTTACTCAATCTCTCTGGCTCTAAATTTCTTTATCTGAAAATGTATTTGTTAATACACAAAGTAAATCACAAAATACATAAGACAACAAATAAGTTGTCTAGGAACTCAGGTTTTGCTAGCATGAAGTCAGATGGACTGGAATTAAAATCTTGGCTCTGTCACTTACTATTTGTTTGACCTTGAGGAAGTTACTTAATCTTTCTGAGCTTCATTTTCTTAACTGGAACTAATAGTGGTTCCTATTACAATGCAGTTAGGAAGAGTAGACTAGAGAATGCTTTTAAGCCATTTATCTTAGTGATTGATACATTCTAGTGTATTTAGTCTTGATATTTCTTATATTAACATGGATAGAACTTGCCTAACATGTACTTGTAATTCAGTAAATATTTAAAGTTGAGAAGAGATGGTTATTTGTTTTATTTGTAGACAGATGATATATTTCTAAACTTATATATCTTAATTATGACCTCCTTTGACTCTGGACTACCTCTAGCATGGGTTTTAGACTCCTTTTTGCTTTTAACTGTGGATTAAGATTTTTCTGGTCAAAAGCACCACTTGTTTTCACCAGAGTCTCCCTAAAGCAGATCCTTTGTTTGGACCCTAGAAGAGATATTTTTTCCCTTCAACTGGTATCCTTGCCAAGAAAGATGGCTGTTTGAGTAAGCCTCCTGAGAGAAGTAGTTCTTAACCTTCCTTGTACATTGAAATCAGGAAGGGAATTTAAATAAAAGCCTGGGATATGGAACTAGAAATACTGATTTAATTGATCAGGGATGCAGCCTGGGCACTGGAAAATTTAAAACTCCCAAGTTATTCTAATGTGTATCCAGGGTTGAGAACACTGCCCTAATGCATCCCTTGTCAGAACCTTCATTGACTCCATTATGCACTCAATAAATATAGACATCTGAGCCTCGTGTTCAAACACCTTCATGAACAGGCCTGTCCTAGTCAGCTTTTCTGCGTGTTATGTTTCCATTACTTTCCAATGTGAAGCTGCTCTTGTTAATCTAGATCTATTACTCTTTGAAAGTGCACTTTCTTACATCAATTCTTTGGCCAATATATATTTTTGCTGGGTATACCCTCCCCATTTTTTAGCTGCTGAAATTATACAGATCTTTAAAGCCCCAATGAAAAGCCACCTCAAAGAAGCCTCATGTGATTTACCCGGTGGAAACAATTCCTGTTTGCACTTCTCTGCTTGCACTTTCGCAGCCTCCATTTGTACTTCCATATACTGCCTTGTATTTAGACTAAGTTTAATAAAACTTTACTATAATAATATATACAATAGAATAAAATGCAGTTTATGATAGTTTATTTTATAAGGCTTAGAGAGAAAAGAATAATTCATATTTTAGTTATAACAGCTCAATATGAGTGGGCACTATTATATTCTAGGTACTGTATGAAGTATTTTTTATAATATTAATTTAATCCTCAAAATGATTTTATGAGGTAGATAAAAATTATCCTCATTCTGTAGATGAGTAAACTGAGGCAAAGAAAAATTAAAGAGTTTGCTTTGAAGTAAAAAGCCTGTAATGGGTAGAGCTGGAACCCAGGCAGGCTATTTCTAGAGTGTGTGCTCTTTTCTTCTTTTTTAATTTTTTATACATGTATTCATTTTTGAGAGACCGCACAAGCAGGGGAGGGGAAGAGACAGAGGGAGACACAGAATCTGAAGCAGGCTCCAGGCTCCGAGCTATTAGCTCAGAGCCGGACTCGGCCCGAAGTCACAAACTGCAAGGTCATGACCTGAGCCAAAGTCGGAAGCACAACCTACTGAGCCACCCAGGCGCCCCCAGAGTCTGTGCTCTTAAGCACTACGTTTTACTACCTTTATAAAGAGAGCCTAAAGATGGTGTAAGGGAAGTCCACTAAGTGACAACTGAGTAGTGGAGTGGGATTTGTTCCCAGGCAGTCCTGCATATTGTTATGTCTAGAACTACCCTGTGTACTATGGTAGGCACTGACTGCATGTGGCTATTGAGCAGTTGAAATGTGGCTAGTCTGAATTGAGATGTACTGTAAGTGTAAAAGATATACTGGATTTCAAAGACTTAATATGATAAAATAGAATATCTCATTTTTACATCTGTAGGTACAGAATATCATGTTTTATATTGATTGCATGTTGAAATTATAACATTTTGTGTAAATTGAGTGAAATAAAATCATTAAAATTAATTAATTTCTTTTTACCTTTTTAATGTGATTACTAGAAAATTTAAAATTACATACATGGCTTGCATTTGTGACATATATCATTTGTTATTGTTCAGTACTGATATAGAAAGTATTTTCGGGGCACCTGGGTGGCTCAGTCGGTTGGGCATCGGACTTCGGCTCAGGTCATGGTCTCGCGGTTCGTGAGTTCGAGCCCCGCATCGGGCTCTGTGCTGACAGCTCGGGGCCTAGAGCCTGCTTCAGATTCTGTGTCTCCCTCTCTCTGACCCTCCCCCGTTCATGCTCTGTCTCTCTCTGTCTCAAAAATAAATAAATGTTAAAAAAATATTTTAAAAAAGAAAGTATTTTCTTTTTTTTTTTTTTCAACGTTTATTTATTTTTGGGACAGAGAGAGACAGAGCATGAACGGGGAAGGGGCAGAGAGAGAGGGAGACACAGAATCGGAAACAGGCTCCAGGCTCTGAGCCATCAGCCCAGAGCCTGATGCGGGGCTCGAACTCACGGACCGCGAGATCGTGACCTGGCTGAAGTCGGACGCTCAACCGACTGCGCCACCCAGGCGCCCCAAAAGAAAGTATTTTCATGGAAGAGTTCATTTTAATCCTTATGACAGAATCATAAAGCAACAAGAGATATTTTTATCCTCTTTTTAAATTTTTTAAAGGTGAGGAAATTGAGGCTTATAAAGATTTAATTGACTAAGGTTACACATTTGGAAGATGCTGGTGATGGAACTTAAATGAAGTCATATTTTCAGTCCTGTATACTAAATGCTGTTTGAATTCTATTTTATGTCATATTTTTTCATTATGCAACTCTTTTTTGCTTTGTTTTTTCAAGTTTATTATTATTATTATTATTGTTATTATTATTATTAAGAGAGAGAACATGAGCAGGGGAGAGGCAGAGAGAGAGAGAGAGAGAGAGAGAGAAAATCCCAAGCAGGCTCTGCACTATAAGCATGGAGCCTGACAAGGGGCTCGAACCCACGAAATGTGAGATCATGACCTGAGCCAAAATCAAGAGTCGGTCTCTTTGGGTGCCTGCGTGGCTCAGTCGGTTAAGCGTCCGACTTCGGCTGAGGTCATGATCTCACACTCCATGAGTTCAAGCCCCGTGTCAGGCTGTACTGACAGCTCAGAGCCTGGAGCGTGCTTCAGATTCTGTGTCTCCCTCTCTCTCTGACCCTCCCCTATTCATGCTCTGTCTCTCTCTGTCACAAAAATAAATAAAAACATTTTTATTGTTTATAAAAACATTACTTTTATTGTTTATAAAAACATTTTTATTGTTTATTTATTTTTGCGACAGAGAGAGACAGAGCATGAATAGGGGAGGGTCAGAGAGAGAGGGAGACACAGAATCTGAAGCACGCTCCAGGCTCTGAGCTGTCAGTACAGCCTGACACGGGGCTTGAACTCATGGAGTGTGAGATCATGACCTCAGCCGAAGTCGGACGCTTAACCGACTGAGCCACCCAGGCGCCCCACAATAAAAATAATTTTAAAGAGTCTGAACAAATTGCTGTTGTATTTGGTAGGCAAAGATGTTTTAACCTGCAGTATTAGGCTTTCTTGTATCTCCACCATCTTATCAAACCAGATTTTAATTGAGAATGAGTTTTTCATGTACATTTTTTTACTTGTGTCCAACAATGCAACATGCTCTGTTATAAAGTTGCATCCAGATCTCTGCTGTATGAACTTTATTTATTCCAGTGATGAGAACTCATGTCTGAGCCTTAGATTGCTCATTTGTAATATAGGATATCAACTTCCACATAGTATTGTTAGGATGATATGAGATGAAATAAAGTACCCAGGGAAGTACCTAATACATAATAGGAAATCAGTTTACAGTTGTTTCTTTCTTCCCTTCAGATGGGTCACCAATGGGAAACCTTTCACAAGCACCCTAGGCCAAGTTCATTATTCTTTCTTAGGTTACTACCACAAAACAACTCTATTATAGTCTTGATTTCATTCAGGATTGTGATGGTTTCTGTTCTGCTTTTCTCCTTTATATATTGTAAACTTCCCCATGGCCAGAATCACATTTTATTTGTCTTGTATCGCTATAGCTTCTGACACTGTGCTAGGCCCAGAGTAGGTTCTTTTGACTAGCCATGAAGTTGTAAATGGAGCTTATGACCTGGTGGTAAGAATGGAAATCTAGCGTGACTCTTTGTGTTGATTATTATAATAGATACCTCTTTGAAAATTAAAATGTGAAAGTATTTATCATATATAAAATTTAGAGAAGATTGTACAACACGCACACCACACACACACACACACACACACACACACACACACCACACACTGGACTTCCCCTTCTGGAAAAATGGAGGAGATGCACTTTTTCCTATTACTCCTGCTATGTACAAATAAGAATCTTGGACATTATATATAAAACCAGTACAAGAAGACTATGAAATGTGGAGATAAGTAGACAAGCTGACCAATAACCTTGACCTGAGAAAGTGCATGGTGGCAAGTTCCTGAGTGTCCTTTTGGTCTTATATATCCCAGTCTGGTAGCTGTACAAGCTGGCAACCAGATAATGCCAATAGGTAGAAGCAAAAACAAAAACAGAAACTTAAGAATTAAGTGTGCTCTCTCTAGGGGAAGCCCAGCCAGTCAGAAAACTTTTAGACAACAACTATTCTCCTTAAGTCCAAAACCAGAGAAAAATCTATGGCTCTACCTCCATCACTGCCAGGAAAGAACAACTAGGGAATCTAGACCACCCTTGCCTGCATGAAATGAATGAAACACTCTAACTACTTCTTCCAGCTAGAGTAGTGTCAATGGAAGCTTAGTGAGGTACTAAGGAACCTGAACTCTTACATCTATGTAGCCATAAGGAAGAACACTTCCTCTTCTAGGTATCATTGAAGGCCAAGTAGGGATCCTCGATTTTCCCCATTACCTGGCAGTAATGGTGCTTCCCTTCACACATCAGAGAGGTGTCAGAGTAGGACCGCAAAAACACAAGGTTTAGTGAGATCAGGGAATCTTGTAACAGAATACCTTAAATGTCCATGATATAATAGAATTTTTTTTGTTATATCAATAATCATTAAACATTAAACACGATAATAAAAATGCTTTAATAAGCAATTGTTAATATGCATGAAACAAATGAATAGAAATCCTCAGCAAAATATAGATAATGCAAGAAAAACAAAATGAAAATTTAAAGTTGAAAAATAACTTAAATTAAAAACTCAACGCATAAAGCCAACAACAGAATGGAGAGGACTGAGGAAAGAATCAGTGAATTTAAAGATAGAACAATAGAAACACCAATCTGAACATAAGAGAGAAAAAGTAGACGGAAAAAAAAAATGCCCTGGGCCTGAGGGACCTTTGTGATTATAATAAAATGTATAGTATTTGTGTCACTAGGTAGAGGGAAAAAAAGGGAAAAAAGGGTGGGGCTGAAAAGTGGAATGTACACCAGTAAAACCTGAATATTGCCTTGGCATTTGAATATTTGAGTTTCTGGCTGATAAATATGACTTAATTCCTTCCTCCCACCCATCCTCCCTCCCTCCCTTCCCTCCTTCCTTCTTTCCTTCCTTCCATCCTTCCATCCTTCCTTCCTTCCTTCCACTTAGCATATTTTCAAGGTTTAGTCACATTCTGGAGGCTATTCTTAAAATCTCTATTTGAAGGTGATACTTTCCTGTATTAGTCAGGGTTTTCTGGAGAAACAGAAGTGATAGGCTGTATATATGTATAGAAAGATATTTATTTTAAGTAATTGGCACACACAATTGTGGAGGCTTGCCAAATTCAAAATCTGATGGGGGAGCCCAGAAGGTTGGAGACTTAGGAAAGAGTTGCAGTTCTAGTGCAAAGGCAGTCTGCAGTAGAATCAGTGTCTTAGTCCATTTGGACTTCTGTGTAACAAAAATAAACCATAAACTGGGTAGCTTATAAACAACAGAAATTTGTTTCTCCTGGTTTTGGAGGCTGGAAGGAGCAAGATCATGGTGCCAGTAGATTCAGTGTCTGGTGAGGGCCTGATTTCTAGTTCACAGGTGGTGTCTTTTTGTTACAACCTCAAGTGGCAGAAGGAAGCAAGTGAGCTCTCTAGTACTTCTTTTATAAGAGTTCAATTACATTCATGAAGGCTTTGCCCTCATGACCTAAACACCTCTCAAAGGCCCTACCTCTTAACACCATTACACTGGGCATTAGGTTTCAAAATATGAATTTTGGAGGAACACAAACATTATAGCAATCAGAAAGGGCCAATGTTGAAAATAAAGTCCAAAGGCAGTCTGCTGGAAAATTCTCTCTTGCTAGGAGTGGGGGAGGTCAGCATTTTGGTCTATCCAGGCCTTCAACTGATTGGATGAGGCCCACTCACAATATGGAGGACAGTCTGCCTTACTCAGAGTCTACTGATTAAAATGTAAATTTTATCCAAAAATACCCTCACAAAAACATCAAGAAAAATGTTTGACCAAATATCTGGGCACTGTGGCCTGGCCAAGATGACATATATAATTAACTATTACACTTGATCAGTCTATTTTTATCTGGTAAATAGGTAAATAAACAACATTGGGGGTTGCCTTCATTTGAAACACACAATTTAAAATGAGCACCAGAAATTGCTGTATTTTGAGACTCTTTCTGTAACCAACTCTCTGAGATAAAACATGACTTTTTGAAATGACCCAGAAAGAAGAGTACTGATCTTGTACAGCAGTCTCAAAGCTTAGCTAAGAAAGGACTTTTTTTCTTAAATTTTTTTTATGTTTATTCATTTTTGAAAGACAGAGAGAGACAGAGCACAATCAGGGGTGGGGCAGAGAGAGAGGGGGACACAGAATCTGAAGCAGGCTCCAGGCTCTGAGCTGTCAGCACAGAGCCCGATGGGGGGCTCAAACTCACGAACCGCGAGATCATGATCTGAGCCAAAGTCGGACACTCAACCGATTCAGCCACCCAGGCACCCCAAAAGGCCTTCTTTTCTTCCATCTTCTTGAAATAGGAAAATATTTCATCTTGAAAGCATCTGGGCCTTTGTTCCTGCCATGGATAGCCTATATCCAAATAAACCCGAAAGGGAGAGATTAAGCCACATTTATCAGCCAGAAACTCATATTATCAAATGTCAGGACCATGTTCAGGTTTCATTGGTCTACTTTCAATAGCAGACAATAATCTTCCCCATTGAACAGATATCATTTTTAGGTACTTCTCTATTTTATACCTGTCCCAGTCCTATCAGTTTCCACTATTTGTTTCTTAAGATGAATCCATTTTCTTGCAGATTCTAGATTGCAATTACCAGATTTACTGGTGGAGATAGAAAGATTTCCCTTTGTTTCTGCATTTCAAGAGGAAGCTTTTCTAGTCACAGACATGTAAAATGTAAAATACTTCAGGATCTGTAAGTAAAGGAGTTCTATGGAGCTTGAACAGATGTAGGCTGAATAATATGCAGGGAAACTATTCTACTCCTCAAATTCTCCAGCCTTATGCTACAGACTTAAGAGCACTCTCCTGGGCTCAACAATTCTGTGTGGAGAAAGAACCTGGTTGTTTATAACAGTACCTCCCCCCTGAAATGTACTTAGGATATGTGTGCCTATGTCATTTGAAGGAGTGTTTAGCCTAGAGGTATGGAATATTAGGGATAAGGACAGCTGTAAGGTCACACGGACAGTAAAAACTGTGGCCAGAAGATGGACTACAAAGCCAGTGTTCTTTTTATCTTATCATGGCTTTTCAGATACTGTCCAACAGTGCCTTGTCCAGAGGCATTATTAATGACTGAAATCATTGTAATGCTGTTTTGTCAGAGGAGATACTGAGTTTGTATAGTTGTGAATTCAGAAAGTATATCTGTGAGGGATGCCTGGGTGGTTCAGTCAGTTAAGCGTCTGACTTTGGCTCACGTCATGATCTCACAGCCAATGAGTTCGAGCCCTGTGTCGGGCTCTGTGAGGACAGCTCAGAGCCTGGAGCCTGCTTCAGATTCTGTCCCGTCTTTCTCTCTTCCCCTCTCCCACTCGCTGTCTCTCTCTCAAAAATAAATAAAAACATTAAAAAACTAAAAAAAAAGATTGGAAGTTTGCCTTTAAAAAAAGTATATTTGTGAATCAGAAGTCTGATTCTGTGAAATAGTGTACTTTTTGTAACTTTTTGGAGTTGAGCATCCATTTTGCTGAATCTTCATCACTATGATTTGCAGTGTTGAATTGATATCATTGAAAGATCTGGCTGCCTAATTTGCTTCCCTGCTAACTTTTTACAAGATTGTATCTCAGCCAGAAAAAAAGACTTGCTGCATTCTTTGTTGTATAGCTCAAGTGAGCGTATGTTAAAACAATTATGGACATTGCATTGAAGAAGTTATACAGTGAAAATTATTAGGGTAAAATGGAATCATAGAAAAATTTCATCTGAGGGGAATGATAAGGAATGATCTTTTTTGGCATTATTTGAAGATGCCATGCTTTAATGTTCTAAAAAGAGTATAATTTATTTTTAAGTAGGAAATAAAAAACAACATAAATTTACCTTTTACATTTTAAATGGGTGAATTTTATGGTATGTGAAATATATCTCCACAAAGGTGTTTTTAAAAAACTCCACTTAATCTCCCTGTTACTCTGATTTGTTTATGACTTTCTAATGCGGAAACTTTCCTTATCCCAAAGCATTGAGAAGGTCCTCTGCACTTAGAGGCTGCTCTTTCCTAGAACTAGCTTGAAAACATACTCTCTCTCTCTCTCTCTCTCTCTCTCTCTCCTATTTTCATTAAAGCCCTAATTCTGACATTGAAAAGACTTTATGAAAGATTTTGTGTTTTAGTTTCATCAGAATCCCCCATGAAACCTAAGTTGCTTTCCATTCTAGGTCTTGTGTTTATTTTAATAAGGGACTGTTTTCCCATAGATGAGGTTAAGTGTCTAGGCTTTGTCCCATCTTTCTGCCTGTGAATTCTCACATTGTAATTGTAGCTGTGGTGATACTATTCCTTCATGTAGAGGTTAAAGCTTAGGAGAAATGTGTGCACAGTAAGTCAGTGGGCTCTGCTGATAATTTAGTTATTATCAACAGTAATGTGCTTTGGAGAGGGCTTGTATTTTTTGCCCATTTCTTTTGTTAATTCATATGAAATAAAAAAACTTCTACGGGCCACTGGGTGGCTCAGTTGGTTAAGTGTCTGACTCTTGGTTTTGGCTCAGGTCATGATCACATGGTTCATGAGATGAAGCCTCGTGTTAGGGCTCTGTGCTGACAGTGAGGGAGCCTGCTTGGGATTCTGTCTCTCCCTCGCTTGCACATGTGCGTGCTCTCTCTCTGTCTCTCTATCTTTCTCACAATAAAAAAATAAACCTTCTAAAGTCTTTTTACAGGAACAAATTTTCTCAACTAAACTAAATCTTCTTTTTTTTTATTTTTTTTATATATATGAAATTTATTGACAAATTGGTTTCCATACAACACCCAGTGCTCATCCCAAAAGGTGCCCTCCTCAATACCCATCACCCACCCTCCCCTCCCTCCCACCCCCCATCAACCCTCAGTTTGTTCTCAGTTTTTTTTTTTTCAACGTTTTTTTTTTTTTTTATTTTTGGGACAGAGAGAGACAGAGCATGAACGGGGGAGGGGCAGAGAGAGAGGGAGACACAGAATCGGAAACAGGCTCTAGGCTCTGAGCCATCAGCCCAGAGCCCGACGCGGGGCTCGAACTCACAGACCGCGAGATCGTGACCTGGCTGAAGTCGGACGCTTAACCGACTGCGCCACCCAGGCGCCCCTGAGTTTTTAACAGTCTCTTATGTTTTGGCTCTCTCCCACTCTAACCTCTTTTTTTTTTTCCTTCCCCTCCCCCATGGGTTCCTGTTAAGTTTCTCAGGATCCACATAAGACTGAAACCATATGGTATCTGTCTTTCTCTGTATGGCTTATTTCACTTAGCATTACACTCTCCAGTTCCATCCACGTTGCTACAAAAGGCCATATTTCATTTTTTCTCATTGCCACGTAGTATTCCATTGTGTATATATACCACAATTTCTTTATCCATTCATCAGTTGATGGACATTTAGGCTCTTTCCATAATTTGGCTATTGTTGAGAGTGCTGCTATGAACATTGGGGTACAAGTGCCCCTATGCATCAGTACTCCTGTATCCCTTGGATAAATTCCTAGCAGTGCTATTGCTGGGTCATAGGGTAGGTCTATTTTTAATTTTCTGAGGAACCTCCACACTGCTTTCCAGAGTGGATGCACCAATTTGCATTCCCACCAACAGTGCAAGAGGGTTCCCGTTTCTCCACATCCTCTCCAGCATCTATGGTCTCCTGATTTGTTCATTTTGGCCACTCTGACTGGCGTGAGGTGATATCTGAGTGTGGTTTTGATTTGTATTTTCCTGATGAGGAGCGATGTTGAGCATCTTTTCATGTGCCTGTTGGCCATGTGGATGTCTTCTTTAGAGAAGTGTCTATTCATGTTTTCTGCCCATTTCTTCACTGGGTTATTTGTTTTTCGGGTGTGGAGTTTGGTGAGCTCTTTATACATTTTGGATACTAGCCCTTTGTCTGATATGTCATTTGCAAATATCTTTTCCCATTCTGTTGGTTGCCTTTTACTTTTGGTGACTGTTTGCTTTGCTGTGCAGAAGCTTTTTATCTTCATGAGGTCCCAATAGTTCATTTTTGCTTTTAATTTTCTTGCCTTTGGGGATGTGTCAAGTAAGAAATTGCTGTGGCTGAGGTCGGAGAGGTTTTCCTTGCTTTCCCCTCTAGGGTTTTGATGGTTTTCTGTCTCACATTCAGGTCCTTTATCCATTTTGAGTTTATCTTTGTGAACAGTGTAAGAAAGTGGTCTAGTTTCATTCTTCTGCATGTTGCTGAAGAATCTGCATGTTGCTCCAGCTCTAACTTGGAGAGACCTTTGAAGTCTTGTAGTACAACCCCCTTTTTTATTGATGAAGGAAATAGAATGAAAATTCACTTAGCTGTAAAATGGCAGAGAAGCTACCAGGAGCTCAGGCCTCCTGCCGTTTGTACTAAAAGACACTAGAGAATATGTCTAGGCAAAGCCAATGGGTAGGTGAAGGAGATGGGCTTTGGATATGTGTCTTTCCTGTGACACATAGCAAGTATCATATTTACAAACATGCAGTGGTCCACAGAAATGAATTTGCTTCTTACACCTTAGTCCTGTGTTGTACATACACAGGAGAAATGATCTCAAGTTAAAGGAATTGGATTGTTTTTTCTTAAAAATTCTCTGGAAAGAAATTGAGATTACATTGCCAGCTTTTTACAATGAACCCAATATGGAGTGCAGTTTACTCTTGAACAATATGGGGATTAGGAGCACCCACCCCTCTCCTCTGTGCAGTGAAATATTCACATATAACTTTTGATTTCCCCCAAACTTAACTACTAATAGCCTACTGTTCACTGGAAGCTCTACTGATAACAAAAAACAGTCGATTAACACATATTTTATAACATTTTATGTATTATATATTGTATTCTTACAATAAAGTAAGCTAAAGAAAAGAAAATGTTATTAAGAAAATCATGAGACAATACATTTAGAGTACTATACCATATTTATGAAAAAAAAAAAAAACAAAACAAACAGCTGTGTATAAATGGACCCATGTGGTTCAAACCTGTGTTGTTCAAGGGTCAACTGTATGCTTGTTTGGGGGCTTTAGATTCCCTTCATAAAAATAGTAACATTCTCAGCATACACATTTGGGGAAAGCAGCTGGTGTTGATGGAAAGAGTTCTGGCCTGGGATTAAGTCCTAGCACTGCCAGATCTCACTGTGGACTTTTCATAAGGCCCTTACTCTGTTCTCTGGGCTTTGTTTTCCCCTTACATAAAATCCCCTTACATGGGTTCCTCTCATGAATATTCTTGTGTTGATATGCTAGGTTCTGAAGGCATTTTTAACATTCTGCTGAAGTAGCCCCTCCTTCTAGCTATCTGCTGCATTCCAGGAGAGGCCCTTATTCTCTCCCTATTGCCTAATTAGATTGTTTCATGCTACAGACTAATGGGCATGCTGCACTTGTCATTTCTGTAGATCCCTTTGTTTTCTCTTGAATTTCACAGTTTCTTTGTTCATTTCTCATCAGACCCTATTGTTTTCTTATTAATAGAGGTTTGTCTTCTTAGTCATTTCTCAACTCCTCAGTTCTGAAAACCATTCAGTGCTGGAGGACTCTACTCCTCTATTTTATTTTAGCTGGAACACTACCAAATATAACAGTATGTGTATTTCAAGGTCATGCAGCTTGTACCTCTGCTAATAGTCTCTGTGCTTTCTTTAAAAAGGGTATTCATTTGTCATTAAAATATTATTGTAATAATGAAAAATTTTTATTTATAAGCTTAGCTTTTAATTTTTCTATGTTCTTGTCCAGTTTTATCCATATGTAATTTTTCTTTTTCTTTTAAATATTTTTATTTTTTTGAGAGTGAGAAAGAGAGAGGGAGGGAGGGGGGAGAGAGAGAGAGAGAGAGAGAGAGAGAGAGAGAGAGAGAGAGAGAGAGAGAGAGAGAGAAGAGAGAGAAGGGGACAGAGGATCTGAAGCAGGCTCTGTGCTTTGAGCAGAGAGCCCGATGCAGGGCTCGAACTCATGAACCATTAGATCAGATGACCTGAGCAGAAGTTGGAGGCTTAACTGACTGAGCCACCCAGGTGTCCCTGCCCATATGTATTTTAATCATGTTTTTGAATCATTTTTCCAATACAAGGGTAATGTAACTGCATAGAAAATATTTTGAAAATAAGAAGAGGAAAGCAAATCTCTTCAAAATGCCATCACTCTTGTTCAACCACTATTAATCCATCACTAATTACCAGGGAAATGAAAATCAAAACCGTGGTGAGATATCACCTTACACCTGTTAGAATCAGTTTCATCAAAAAAGACAAAAGATATGGAGAAAAGGGAGGGTATGAAGAAAAGGGAACCCTCTTGCACTATTGATGGGAATGTAAATTGCTGCTACAACTATGGAAAACAGTATGGAGGTTCCTTAAAAAATTAAAAATTACAACTACCATATGTTCAGTAGTCCCATGCCAAGAGATGGAAATAACCTAAATGTCCTGTGGTGGATGAATTGATAAAGTAGTGGTGGTATATAAACACACACACACACACACACACACACACACACACACACACACATACATGCACACACATACACAGTGGAATATTCAGTCATAAAAGGAAGGATGTCCGTTATTTGTGATAGCATTACTATAACTTGAGGGAATTATGCTACGTGAAATAAGACAGATAGAGAAAAACAAATACTGTATGATTTCATTTGTGGAATCTAAGGATCTGAACTAATAACAACAGAAAACAGGTTGGGTGGTTGCCAGAGGCAGGGGTGAGGGGTGTGAGAATCGGGTAAAGGTGATCAAAAGGTACAAACTGAAAAAGAAATGATACATTTCATTCCAGTTTTTTAAATTTATAGAATAGTTGCAAAAATAGTACACGGGATTTCTATATAAACTTGATACTCTTCACCTAGGTTCTTCACATGTTAACATTACTCACTTTTTTAAAAACTTCAATTCCTGTGTAGTTAATATACAGTGCTATATTAGTTTCAGGTGTATGATATAGTAACTAAACACTTCCATACATCATCCTGTGCTCATCAAGACAAGTGCACTCCTTAATCCCCATCATATAGTTAACGCATTCTCCCACCTACCTCCCCGTTGGTAACCGTCAGCTTGTTCTCTATAGTTAAGAGTCTTGTTTCCTGCTGTCTCTGTCTCTCTCTCTTGTTTTTTTCCCCTTTGCTTCATTTGTTTTATTTCTTACATTCTACATATGAGTGAAATCATATGGTATTTGTCTTTCTCTGACTCACTTATTTCACTTAGCATAATACTCTAGCTCCATCCATGTCATTGCAAATTGCAAGATTTCCTTTCTTTTTATGGCTGAATAATATTACATTGTATACACACACACACACACACATATATATATATATATATATATATATATATATATATATATATACTACATTTTTTTTATCCATTCATCAATCGATGGACACTTGGGCTGTTTCCATATCTTGGCTATTGTAAATAATGCTGCTGTAAACTTGGGGGTGCATACATCCCTTTGAATTAGGATTTTTGTATTAGTTGGGTAAATACCCAGCAGTGCAATTGGATTGTACAGTGGTTCTATTTTTAAATTCTTGAGGAAGTTCCATACTGTTTTCCACAGTGAGTGCATCAGCTTGCAGGCCAACCAACAGTGCACAGGTGTTTGTTGTTCTCCATCTCCAACACCTGTTGTTTCTTGTGTTGTTGATTTTAGCCATTTTGACAGGTAGGAGGTGATATCTCATTATAGACTTGATTTACATTTCCTTGATGATAAGTGATGATGAGCATTTTTTCATGTGTCTGTTGGTTGTAGCACTGCTTTTGATGGGCTCCAGCCAAAAGTGTATTAGTGGGGGCAGTTCTGCAGGAGAACATGGGGCTGGATGCGTGGTGTTAGCAAGGGTTGCTCACATGTGCTGTGGAGGGTACTTGAAGCTGAGGCTTGCCTGGAGAGGGTGTGTCAACAAGATAATACGGGTCAGGGCATGTTAGCAAGTAGGTAGTGACTTTTGTGCTTTGCTGTAGGCTGGGTGTGGGAGAGGGAAATGGTGCCTGTCACTTCTTTTGTTCTTAGAGAAATATCCCAAAGATCCTTGCCACTCCAGCACAGCTTTGAGATTCGTTAACAAATCTCCCATCTGTATATCCCAGGTGTTTTTCAAACTACTGGTTCTATTGTTGTGTTTCCCCAGGGCTGTTTGCTGTGCTCTTTAAGGGTAGGGACTCAGTTTCCTTTTCCAATCCTGTCCTTCCCACAGCCTGCCTGCTGAATTTTAACATTCTAATCAGCTCTGCTGATTCTAAGAAATTGTGAAATTGGGCCCTTCTGGCTTTCTAAGCTAAATGTTATGGAGGTTCATCTTCCCTGTGCAGGTTCCCTGTGCCTGGGGTGCTTGATGTGAGGGTCCATTTCTTTCCCCTCTGCCTGTCTGTGGAATCCCTCCCTCCCCCTGACAGTCCCTTGGGTCATTTAACTCCTGACAGTGTCTCAGCCTTTCCTATCCTCTTCCATATGGCCTCTTCTCTACATTTAGCTGTGGAGTCCGTTCTGCCAGTCTTTGAGGTGTTTTCTGGGTTATTTGTACTGATATGGGTGTTATCTAGTTCTGTCCATTGGATGATGTGAGTTTAGGGTCTTCCTATTTCACCATCTTCCCCAGAAATAAGATTTGTATTTTTTCATATCTTGTGTAATAAATTGATAATCTGTTGAGTAAATGAGTTTCCTGAGTTTTGTGAGCAGCTCTATCAAGTTAAACCCTAGAAGGGGGTCATGGGAACTTCTTGACTTGCAGTGGGCCTCTGAGGTGGAGGGCAGTCTTGTGGGACTGATTGCTTAACCTGTGGAATCTGATTCTATCTTTAGGTACATAGTGTCATAGTAAAATTCTTCTTTTTTTGGGAACCTGCCTCCTGCAACACACGTACACATTGAAATTGGGTCCAGAATCTGTTACTATTGTAAATGGAATGGTTATCCTAATTTTATTTTTCAATTGTTCATTGCTAGTATATAGAATATGATTTGTTTTTATATATTTTGTGATATGCGACCTCGATGAAATTGTTTATTAGTTGTAAATGATTTTTAACTGGATTCCATTTGAATATTCTTTATACAAGATCATGTCATCTGCAAATATAGTTTTGCCACTTCCTTTCCAATCTGGATAGCTTGTCCTT
The DNA here is from genome assembly GCF_007474595.2 of Lynx canadensis. NCBI lineage: Eukaryota > Metazoa > Chordata > Mammalia > Carnivora > Felidae > Lynx > Lynx canadensis. The sequence continues at coordinate 53,981,725 of NC_044321.2, read as the reverse complement.
CCTTCCTTCCTTCGTTCCTTCCTTGCTTCCTTCCTTCCTTGCTTTCTTTCTTTCTTTCTTTCTTTCTTTCTGTTTTTCTTGCTTTCTTTCTTTCTTTCCTCCTTCCCCTCCCCTCTCCTCCCCTCCCCTCCCCTCCACTCTCTTCTCCTCTCCTTTCTCCTACATGCCCTGGCTAGAATCTCCAGAATAATGTTGAATAGAACTGGTGAGAGTGGACATCTTTTTCTCATCATTGAATGAGGGGGAAATTATTCAGTCTTTCACTTTTAAGTATGAAGTGAACTGTATGTTTGTTTTTTTTATAGAGGCTTTATATCAGGTTGAGGAAATTTCCTCTATTCCTAGTTTGTTGAGTGTTTTAATAATGAAAATTGTTAGATTTTATCAAATACTTTGTCAAATGAGATTATTATGTTATTTTTCTTCTTTATTCTAATTATGTGATTATGACATTAATTTTCATGTTGAACCAACCATGCATTTGTGAAGTAAACCCCACTTGGCCATAGTGCATAATCCATTTTATATGTTACTAGAACCAGTTTGCTGCTTTTGTTTTTATTGTAATTGAGGGTTTTGCTTTTATATTTATAAGAGTTTCTTTTATAGTGTTTTTATATTTATAAGGGGTTTTTGATGATGACTTTTCTTTTATATCAGAGTAATAATGGCCTTATAGAGTGAGTTGGGAACTGTTTTCTTTTTTTTCAACCTTTTTTTCAACCTTTCCTTTTTTTCAACCTAGAAAGTTTAAGTTAAGACTTTGTATTATTATTTCTTTATGTAGTTTTGCCTGTTGAGTTCATTCTCTGTCACTCTGCTTTTCATAAAGTATTTTATTAGATTTTGAAAATAAAAAAATATTTTTTTTAAATTGAAGTATGGTTGACACATGTTATATTACTTTTAGGTGTACAACATAGTGATTCAACTTTTTTTTTGATTTTAAATGTTTATTTATTTTTGAGAGAGACAGAGACAGAATGCGAGTGGGTTAGGGGCAGAGAGAGAGGGAGACACAGAATCTGAAGCAGGGTCCAGGCTCCAAGCTGTCAGCACAGAGCCCGATGCGGGGCTCGAACTAATAAACTGCGAGATCATGACCTGAGCTGAAGTCAGACACTTAACCAACTGAGCCACCCAGGAGTCCCGTGATTCAACAGTTTTATACATGATGCAGTGCTTACTACAATAAGAGTAATTACTATCTGCCACTTTACAAAGTTATTACAACTTTATTAAGTATATTCCCTATGCTGTACTTTTCATCCCCATAACTCATTTATTTTATAACTGGAGGTTTCTATGTCTTAATCTCCATTACGTATTTTACCCATACTCCGATCCTATATCCCCTGGCAAAACCAGTTTGTTCTCTGTATTTATAAATTGGTTTCTGTGTGTGTGTGTGTATGTGTGTGTGTGTGTCTGTTAGTGTGCACATGTGTGTGTTCTTTAAATGTTGGTAGAATTCACCAGTGAAGCCTTCTGGGCTTGGGCTTTTCTTCATGGAAAATTATAAAATTACAAACTTAATCTTTTAAAAATACAAATTTAATCCCTGAACATAGTGGTTGTAGGTATTTTCAGATTTCTCTTTATTCTTGAGTTAGTTTTAGCAATCTGTGTCTTTCAAAGAATTTTTAGCTTCATGTGATCTAACTTTTGGCATACGGTCGTTCATAAAACTCCCTAATAATAATTTTTATTTCTTTTTTTAAATGTTTATTTTCAGAGAGAGAGTGAGTGAGCACGCGAGTTGGGGAGAAAGGCAGAGGGGAGCAGAGAGAGAATCTTAAGCAGGGTCCACTCTCAGCACAGAGCCCAATGTGGGGCTCCATCTCATGACTGAGATCATGATCAAGAGTCAGTCATTTAACTGACTGAGACACCCAGGTGCCCCTAATTGTTTTCATTCCTATAAAATTATAGTAATATTCCTTCTTTCAGTCACGATGATGGTTATTTGAGCTTTCTTTGTTTTTTCTGGGTTAGTCTAGGTAAAAGTTAGTTAATTTTGTTGATTTCTTTAAAAAACGAACCTTTGCTTTTGTTGTTTTTCTGCAGTTTTTATTTTTCTTTTCTTATGATTTAATTATTTTATTTTATTTTTTTCAATATATGAAATTTATTGTCAAATTGGTTACCATACAACACCCAGTGCCTATCCCAAAAGGTGCCCTCCTCAATACCCATCACCCACCCTCCCTTCCATCCCACCCCCCATCAACCCTCAGTTTGTTCTCAGTTTTTAACAGTGTCTTATGCTTTGGCTCTCTCCCACTCTAACCTATTTTTTTTTCCTTCCCCTCCTCCATGGGTTTCTGTTAAGTTTCTCAGGATCCTCATAAGAGTGAAACCATATGGTGTCTGTCTTTCTCTGTATGGCTTATTTCACTTAGCATCACATTCTCCAGTTCCATCCACGTTGCTACAAAGGGCTATATTTCATTCTTTCTCATTGCCACGTAGTACTCCATTGTGTATATAAACCACAATTTCTTTATCCATTCATCCGTTGATGGACATTTAGGCTCTTTCCATAATTTGGCTATTGTTGAGAGTGCTGCTATAAACATTGGGGTACAAGTGCCCCTATGCATCAGTACTCTAGTATCCCTTGGGTAAATTCCTAGCAGTGCTATTGCTGGGTCATAGGGTAGGTCTATTTTTAATTTTTTGAGGAGCCTCCACACTGTTTTCCAGAGTGGCTGCACCAATTTGCATTCCCACCAACAGCGCAAGAGGGTTCCCGTTTCTCCACATCCTCGCCAGCATCTATAGTCTCCTGATTTGTTCATTTTGGCCACTCTGGCGTGAGGTGATATCTGAGTGTGGTTTTGATTTGTATTTCCTTGATGAGGAGCGACGTTGAGCATCTTTTCATGTGCCTGTTGGCCATCCGGATGTCTTCTTTAGAGAAGTGTCTATTCATGTTTTCTGCCCATTTCTTCACTGGGTTATTTGTTTTTCGGGTGTGGAGTTTGGTGAGCTCTTTATAGATTTTAGATACTAGCCCTTTATCCGATATGTCATTTGCAAATACCTTTTCCCATTCCGTTGGTTGCCTTTTAGTTTTGTTGGTTGTTTCCTTTGCTGTGCAGAAGCTTTTCATCTTCATAAGGTCTGAGTAGTTCATTTTTGCTTTTAATTGCCTTGCCTTTGGGGATGTGTCAAGTAAGAAATTGCTACGGCTGAGGTCAGAGAGGTCTTTTCCTGCTTTCTCCTCTAGGGTTTTGATGGTTTCCTGTCTCACATTCAGGTCCTTTATCCACTTTGAGTTTATTTTTGTGAATGGTGTGAGAAAGTGATCTAGTTTCAGTCTTTTTCATGTTGCTATCCAGTTCTCCCAGCACCATTTTTTAAAGAGACTGTCTTTTTTCCATTGGATGTTCTTTCCTGCTTTGTCAAAGATGAGTTGGCCATACGTTTGTGGGTCTAATTCTGGGGTTTCTATTCTATTCCATTGGTCTGTGTGTCTGTTTTTGTGCCAATACCATGCTGTCTTGATGATTATAGCTTTGTAGTAGAGGCTAAAGTCTGGGATTGTGATGCCTCCTGCTTTGGTCTTCTTCTTCAAAATTACTTTGGCCATTCGAGGCCTTTTGTGGTTCCATATGAAATTTAGGATTGCTTGTTCTAGCTTAGAGAAGAATACTGGTGCAATTTTGATTGGGATTGCATTGAATGTGTAGATAGCTTTGGGTAGTATTGACATTTTGACAATATTTATTCTTCCAATCCATGAGCATGGAATCTTTTTCCATTTCTTTATATCTTCGTCAATTTCCTTCATCAGCTTTTTATAGTTTTCAGCATACAGATCTTTTACATCTTTGGTTAGTTTTATCCCTAGGTATTTTATGCTTCTTGGTGCAATTGTGAATGGGATCAGTTTCTTTATTTGTCTTTCTGTTGCTTCATTATTAGTGTATAAGAATGCAACTGATTTCTGCACATTGATTTTGTATCCTGCGACTTTGCTGAATTCATGTATCAGTTCTAGCAGACTTTTGGTGGAGTCTATCGAATTTTCCATGTATAATATCATGTCATGTGCAAACAGTGAAAGCTTAACTTCATCTTTGCCAATTTTGATGCCTTTGACTTCCTTTTGTTGTCTGATTGCTGATGCTAGCACTTCCAACACTATGTGAAACAACAGTGGTGAGAGTGGACATCCCTGTCGTGTTCCTGATCTCAGGGAAAAAGCTGTCAGTTTTTCCCCATTGAGGATGTTGTTAGCTGTGGGCTTTTCATAAATGTCTTTTATGCTGTTTAAGTATGTTCCTTCTATCCCGACTTTGTCGAGGGTTTTTATTAAGAAAGAATGCTGAATTTTGTCAAATTCCTTTTCTGCATCGATTGACAGGATCATATGGTTTTATCTTCTCTTCTATTAATGTGATGTATCACATTGATTGATTTGCGAATGTTGAACCAGCCCTGCATCCCAGGAATGAATCCCACTTGATCATGGTGAATAATTCTTTTTATATGCTGTTGAATTTGCTTTGCTAGTATCTTATTGAATATTTTTGCATCCACATTCATCAGGGATATTGGCCTATAGTTCTCTTTTTTTACTGGGTGTCTGTATGGTTTAGGAATCAAAGTAATACTGGCTTCCTAGAATGAGTCTGGAAGTTTTCCTTCCCTTTCAATTTCTTGGAATAGCTTGAGAAGGATAGGTATTATCTCTGCTTTAAACGTCTGGTAGAACTCCCCTGGGAAGCCATCTGGTCCTGGACTCTTATTTGTTGGGAGATTTTGATGCCTGATTCCATTTCTTCGCTGGTTATGGGTCTGTTCAAGCTTTCTATTTCCTCCTGATTGAGTTTTGGAAGAGTGTGGGTGTTCAGGAATTTGTCCATTTCTTCCAGGTTGTCCAGTTTGTTGGCATATAATTTTTCATAGTATTCCCTTATAATTGCTTGTATCTCTGAGGGATTGGTTGTCATAATTCCATTTTCATTCATGATTTTATCTATTTGGGTCATCTCCCTTTTCTTTTTGAGAAGCCTGGCTAGAGGTTTATCAATTTTGTTTATTTTTTCAAAAAACCAACTCTTGGTTTCGTTGATCTGCTCTACAGTTTTTTTAGATTCTATATTGTTTATTTCTGCTCTGATCTTTATTATTTCTCTTCTTCTGCTGGGTTTAGGCTGCCTTTGCTGTTCTGCTTCTATTTCCTTTAGGTGTGCTGTTAGATTTTGTATTTGGGATTTTTCTTATTTCTTGAGATAGGTCTGGATTGCAATGTATTTTCCTCTCAGGACTGCCTTCGCTGCGTCCCAAATCGTTTGGATTGTTGTATTTTCATTTTCATTTGTTTCCATATATTTTTTAATTTCTTCTCTAATTGCCTGGTTGACCCACTGATTCGTTAGTAGGGTGTTCTTTAACCTCCATGCTTTTGGATGTTTTCCAGACTTTTTCCTGTGGTTGATTTCAAGCTTCATAGCATTGTGGTCTGAAAGTATGCATGGTATGGTCTCAATTCTTGTATACTTATGAAGGGCTGTTTTGTGACCCAGTATGTGATCTATCTTGGAGAATGTTCCATGTGCACTAGAGAAGAAAGTATATTCTGTTGCTTTGGGATGCAGAGTTCTAAATAGATCTGTCAAGTCCATCTGATCCAATGTCTCATTCAGGGCCCTTGTTTCTTTATTGACCGTGTGTCTAGATGGTCTATCCATTTCTGTAAGTGGAGTGTTAAAGTCCCCTGAAATTACCACATTCTCATCAATAACGTTGCTTATGTTTGTGAGTAATTATTGTATATATTTGGGGGCTCCCGTATTCAGCGCATAGACATCTATAATTGTTAGCTCTTCCTGATGGATAGACCCTGTAATTATTATATAATGTCCTTCTTCATCTCTTGTTACAGCCTTTAATTTAAAATCTAGTTTGTCTAAGTATGGCTACTCCAGCCTTCTTTTGACTTCCAGTAGCATGAGAAATAGTTCTCCATCCCTTCACTTTCAATCTGAAGGTGTCCTCAGGTCTACAATGAGTCTCTTGTAGACAGCAAATAGATAGGTCTTGTTTGTTTTTGTTTTTTTTTTATTTTATTTTATATATGAAATTTATTGCCAAAATGGTTTCCATACAACACCCAGTGCTCATCCCAAAAGGTGCCCTCCTCAATACCCATCACCCACCCTCTCCTCCCTCCCACCCCCCATCAACCCTCAGGTTGTTCTCAGTTTTTAATAGTCTCTTATGCTTTGGCTCTCTCCCACTCTAACCTCTTTTTTTTTTTTCCTTCCCCTCCCCCATGGGTTCCTGTTAAGTTTCTCAGGATCCACATAAGACTGAAACCATATGGTATCTGTGTTTCTCTGTATGGCTTATTTCACTTAGCATCACACTCTCCAGTTCCATCCACGTTGCTACAAAAGGCCATATTTCATTTTTTCTCATTGCCACGTAGTATTCCATTGTGTATATAAACCACAATTTCTTAATCCATTCATCAGTTGATGGACATTTAGGCTCTTTCCATAATTTGGCTATTGTTGAGAGTGCTGCTATGAACATTGGGGTACAAGTGCCCCTATGCATCAGTACTCCTGTATCCCTTGGGTAAATTCCTAGCAGTGCTATTGCTGGGTCATAGGGTAGGTCTATTTTTAATTTTCTGAGGAACCTCCACACTGCTTTCCAGAGTGGCTGCACCAATTTGCATTCCCACCAACAGTGCAAGAGGGTTCCCATTTCTCCACATCGTCTCCAGCATCTATAGTCTCCTGATTTGTTCATTTTGGCCACTCTGACTGGCGTGAGGTGATACCTGCGTGTGGTTTTGATTTGTATTTCCCTGATAAGGAGTGACGCTGAACATCTTTTCATGTGCCTGTTGGCCATTCGGATGTCTTCTTTAGAGAAGTGTCTATTCATGTTTTCTGCCCATTTCTTCACTGGGTTATTTGTTTTTCGGGTGTGGAGTTTGGTGAGCTCTTTATAGATTTTGGATACTAGCCCTTTGTCTGATATGTCATTTGCAAATACCTTTTCCCATTCCGTTGGTTGCCTTTTAGTTTTGTTGGTTGTTTCCTTTGCTATGCAGAAGCTTTATATCTCCATAAGGTCCCAGTAATTCACTTTTGCTTTTAATTCCCTTGCCTTTGGGGATGTGTCGAGTAAGAGATTGGTACGGCTGAGGTCAGAGAGGTCTTTTCCTGCTTTCTCCTCTAGGGTTTTGATGGTTTCCTGTCTCACATACAGGTCCTTTATCCATTTTGAGTTTATTTTTGTGAATGGTGTGAGAAAGTGGTCTAGTTTCAACCTTCTGCATGTTGCTGTCCAGTTCTCCCAGCACCATTTGTTAAAGAGGCTGTCTTTTTTCCATTGGATGTTCTTTCCTGGTTTGTCAAAGATGAGTTGGCCATACGTTTGTGGGTCTAGTTCTGGGGTTTCTATTCTATTCCATTGGTCTATGTGTCTGTTTTTGTGCCAATACCATGCTGTCTTGATGATTACAGCTTTGTAGTAGAGGCTAAAGTCTGGGATTGTGATGCCTCCTGCTTTGGTCTTCGTCTTCAAAATTACTTTGGCTATTCGGAGCCTTTTGTGGTTCCATATGAATTTTAGGATTGCTTGTTCTAGTTTCGAGAAGAATGCTGGTGCAATTTTGATTGGGATTGCATTGAATGTGTAGATAGCTTTGGGTAGTATTGACATTTTGACAATATTTATTCTTCCAATCCATGAGCAGGGAATGTCTTTCCATTTCTTTAAATCTTCTTCAATTACCTTCATAAGCTTTCCATAGTTTTCAGCATACAGATCCTTTACATCTTTGGTTAGATTTATTCCTAGGTATTTTATGCTTCTTGGTGCAATTGTGAATGGGATCAGTTTCATTATTTGTCTTTCTGTTGCTTCATTGTTAGTGTATAAGAATGCAACTGATTTCTGTACATTGATTTTGTATCCTGCAACTTTGCTGAATTCATGTATCAGTTCTAGCAGACTTTTGGTGGAGTCTATCGGATTTTCCATGTATAATATCATGTCATCTGCAAAAAGCGAAAGCTTGACTTCATCTTTGCCAATTTTGATGCCTTTGATTTCCTTTTGTTGTCTGATTGCTGATGCTAGAACTTCCAGCACTATGTTAAACAACAGCAGTGAGAGTGGGCATCCCTGTCGTGTTCCTGATCTCAGGGAGAAAGCTCTCAGTTTTTCCCCGTTGCGGATGATGTTAGCTGTGGGCTTTTCATAAGTGTCTTTTATGATGTTTAAGTATGTTCCTTCTAATCCGACTTTCTCAAGGGTTTTTATTAAGAAAGGTGCTGGATTTTGTCAAAGGCCTTTTCTGCATCGATTGACAGGATCATATGGTTCTTCTCTTTTTTTTTGTTAATGTGATGTATCACATTGATTGATTTGCGAATGTTGAACCAGCCTTGCATCCCAGGAATGAATCCCACTTGATCATGGTGAATGATTCTTTTTATATGCCGTTGAATTCGATTTGCTAGTATCTTATTGAGAATTTTTGCATCCATATTCATCAGGGATAGTGGCCTGTAGTTCTCTTTTTTTACTGGGTCTCTGTCTGGTTTAGGAATCAAAGTAATACTGGCTTCATAGAATGAGTCTGGAAGTTTTCCTTCCCTTTCAATTTCTTGGAATAGCTTGAGAAGGATAGGTATTATCTCTGCTTTAAATGTCTGGTAGAACTCCCCTGGGAAGCCATCTGGTCCTGGACTCTTATTTGTTGGGAGATTTTTGATAACCGATTCCATTTCTTCGCTGGTTATGGGTCTGTTCAAGCTTTCTATTTCCTCCTGATTGAATTTTGGAAGAGTGTGGGTGTTCAGGAATTTGTCCATTTCTTCCAGGTTGTCCAATTTGTTGGCATATAATTTTTCATAGTATTCCCTGATAATTGTTTGTATCTCTGAGGGATTGGTTGTAATAATTCTATTTTCATTCATGATTTTATCTATTTGGGTCATCTCCCTTTTCTTTTTGAGACGCCTGGCTAGAGGTTTGTCAATTTTGTTTATTTTTTCAAAAAACCAACTCTTGGTTTCGTTGATCTGCTCTACAGTTTTTTTAGATTCTATATTGTTTATTTCTGCTCTGATCTTTATTATTTCTCTTCTTCTGCTGGATTTAGGTTGTCTTTGCTGTTCTGCTTCTATTTCCTTTAGGTGTGCTGTTAGATTTTATATTTGGGATTTTTCTTGTTTCTTGAGATAGGCCTGGATTGCAATGTATTTTCCTCTCAGGACTGCCTTTGCTGCGTCCCAAAGCTTTTGGATTGTTGTATTTTCATTTTCGTTTGTTTCCATATACTTTTTAATTTCTTCTCTAATTGCCTGGTTGACCCACTCATTCGTTAGTAGGGTGTTCTTTAACCTCCATGCTTTTGGAGGTTTTCCAGACTTTTTTCTGTGGTTGATTTCAAGCTTCATAGCATTGTGGTCTGAAAGTATGCATGGTATAATTTCAATTCTTGTTAACTTATGAAGGGCTGTTTTCTGACCCAGTATATGATCTATCTTGGAGAATGTTCCATGTGCACTCGAGGAGAAAGTATATTCTGTTGCTTTGGGATGCAGAGTTCTAAATAGATCTGTCAAGTCCATCTGATCCAATGTCTCATTCAGGGCCCTTGTTTCTTTATTGACCGTGTGTCTAGATGATCTATCCATTTCTGTAAGTGGGGTGTTAAAGTCCCCTGCAATTACCTCGTTCTTATCAATAAGCTTGCTTATGTTTATGAGTAATTGTTTTATATACTTGGGGGCACTGGTATTCGGTACATAGACATTTATAATTGTTAGCTCTTCCTGATGGATAGACCCTGTAACTATTATATAATGTCCTTCTTCATCTCTTGTTACAGTCTTTAATTTAAAGTCTAGTTTGTCTGATATAAGTATGGCTACTCCAGCTTTCTTTTGGCTTCCAGTAGCATGATAAATAGTTCTCCATCCCCTCACTCTCAATCTAAAGGTGTCCTCAGGTCTAAAATGAGTCTCTTGTAGACAGCAAATAGATGGGTCTTGTTTTTTTATCCATTCTGATACCCTATGTCTTTTGGTTGGCGCATTTAATCCATTTACCTTCAGTGTTATTATAGAAAGATACGGGTTTAGAGTCATTGTGATGTCTGTATGTTTTATGCTTGTAGTGATGTCTCTGGTACTTTGTCTCACAGGGTCCCCCTTAGGATCTCTTGTAGGGCTGGTTTAGTCGTGACGAATTCCTTCAGTTTTTGTTTGTTTGGGAAGACCTTTATCTCTCCTTCTATTCTAAATGACAGACTTGCTGGATAAAGGATTCTCGGCTGCATATTTTTTCTGTCTAGCACCCTGAAAATCTCGTGCCAATTCTTTCTGGCCTGCCAAGTTTCAAAAGAGAGATCAGTCACGAGTCTTATAGGTCTCCCTTTATATGTGAGGGCACGTTTACCCCTTGCTGCTTTCAGAATTTTCTCTTTATCCTTGTATTTTGCCAGTTTCACTATGATATGTCGTGCAGAAGATCGATTCAAGTTACGTCTGAAGGGAGTTCTCTGTGCCTCTTGGATTTCAATGCCTTTTTCCTTCCCCAGTTCAGGGAAGTTCTCAGCTCTTATTTCTTCAAGTACCCCTTCAGCACCTTTCCCTCTCTCTTCCTCCTCTGGGATACCAATTTTGCGTATATTATTTCTTTTTAGTGTATCACTTAGTTCTCTCATTTTCCCCTCCTACTCCTGGATTTTTTTATCTCTCTTTTTCTCAGCTTCCCCTTTTTCCATAACTTTACCTTCTAGTTCACCTATTCTCTCCTCTGCCTCTTCAATCCGAGCCGTGGTGGTTTCCATTTTGTTATGCATTTTGTTTAAAGCGTTTTTCAGCTCCTCGTGACTGCTCCTTAGTCCCTTGATCTCTGTAGCAAGAGATTCTCTGCTGTCCTGTATACTGTTTTCAAGCCCAGCGATTAATTTTGTGACTATTATTCTAAATTCACTTTCTGTTATATTATTTAAATCCTTTTTGATCAGCTCATTAGCTGTTGTTATTTCCTGGAGATTCTTCTGAGGGGAATTCTTCCGCTTGGTCATTTTGGATAGTCCCTGGCGTGGTGAGGACCTGCAGGGCACTTCCCCTGTGCTGTGGTGTATAACTGGAGTTGGTGGGCGGAGCCGCAGTCAGACCTGATGTCTGCTCCCAGCCTACTGCTGGGGCCACAGTCAGACTGGTATGTGCCTTCTCTTACCCTCTCCTAGGGGCGGGATTCACTGTGGGGTGGCGTGCCCTGTCTAGGCTACTTGCACACTGCCAGGCTTGTGATGCTGGGGATCTGGCGTATTAGCTGGGGTGGGTAGGCAAGGTGCACAGGGGCAGGAGGGGCAGGCTTAGCTAGCTTCTCCTTAGGTGATCCATTTCAGGAGGGGCCCTGTGGCAGCAGGAGGGAGTCAGATCCGCTGCCGGAGGTTTGGCTCCGCAGAAGCGCAGAGTTGGGTGATTGCGCGGAGCGAGCAAGTTCCCTGGCAGGAACTGGTTCTCTTTGGAATTTTGGCTGGGGATGGGCGGGGGAGATGGCGCTGGCGAGCGCCTTTGTTCCCCACCAAATTGAGCTCTGTCGTCCGGAGGGCGCAGCAGCTCTCTCTCCCTTTGTCCTCCAGCCTTCCCGCTTCCGACCAGAGCTATTAACTTATGACCTCCCAGACGCTAAGTCGCGCTTGCTGTCAGAACACAGTCCATCAGGCCCCTCCGCTTTTGCCAGCCAGACTCGGGGGCTCTGTTTGGCCGGCGAGCCGCCCCTCCGCCCCGGCTCCCTCCCGCCAGTCAGTGGAGCGTGCACCGCCTCCCCGCCCTTCCTACCCTCTTCCGTGGGCCTCTCGTCTGCGCTTGGCTCCGGAGACTCCATTCTGCTAACCCTCTGGCGGTTTTCTGGGTTATTTAGGCAGGTGTAGGTGGAATCTAAGTGATCATCAGGACGCGCGGTGAGCCCAGCGTCCTCCTACGCCGCCATCTTCCTCATGTGTCTCTTGTTTTTTATCCATTCTGATACCCTATGTCTTTTGGTTGCCGCATGTAGTCCTTTTACGTTCAGTGTTATTATAGAAAGATATGGGCTTAGAGTCATTGTGATGTCTGTAGGTTTCATGCTTGTAGTGATGTCTCTGGTATTTTGTCTCACAGGATCCCCCTTAGTATCTCTTGTAGGGCTGGTTTAGTCGTGACGAATTCCTTCAGTTTTTGTTTGTTTGGGAAGACCTTTATCTCTCCTTCTATTCTAAATGACAGACTTGCTGGATAAAGGATTCTCGGCTGCATATTTTTCTGTTCCTCACATTGAACATCTCCTGCCATTCCTTTCTGGCCTGCCAAGTTTCAGTAGAGACATCGGTCACAAGTCTTATCGGTCTCCCTTTATATGTTAGAGCACGTTTATCCCTAGCTGCTTTCAGAATTTTCTCTTTATCCCTGTATTTTGCCAGTTTCACTATGATATGTCGTGCATAAGATCGATTCAAGTGATGTCTGAAGGGAGTTCTGTGTGCCTCCTGCTTTTCAATGCCTTTTTCCTTCACAAGATCAGGGAAGTTCTCAGCTATTATTTCTTCAAGTACACCTTCAGCACCTTTCCCTCTCTCTTCATCATCTGGAATACCAATTATTCGTAGACTATTTCTCTTTAGTGCATTACTCTGTTCTCTAATTTTCCCCTGATACTCCTGGATTTTTTTTTTCTCTCTTTTTCTCAGCTTTCTCTTTTTCCATAATGTTATCTTCTAGTTCACCTATTCTCTCCTCTGCCTCTTCTATCTGAGCCGTGGTTGTTTCCATTTTATTTTCCAGCTCGTTTATAGCATTTTTTAGCTCCTCCTGACTGTTCCTTAGTCCCTTGATCCCTGTAGCAATAGATTCTCTGCTGTCCTCTATACTGTTTTTAAGCCCAGTGATTAATTTTATGACTATTATTCTTAATTCACTTTATGTTATATTGTTTAAATCCTTTTTGATCATTTCGTTAGCTGTTGTTATTTTCTGGAGATTCTTTTGTGGGGAATTCTTCCGTTTTTTCATTTTGGATAGTCTCTGGAGTGGTGCGGAATTGTGGGGCCCTTCTCCTGTGCTGTCTTGAATAACTTGTGTTGGTGGGCGGGGCCGCAGTCAGATCTGATGTCTGCCCCCAGCCCACCGCTGGGGCCACAGTCAGACTGGTGTGTACCTTCCCTTCCCCTCTCCTAGGGGCAGGATTCACTGTGGGATGGCATGGCCCGTCTGGGCTACTTGCACACTGTCAGGCTTGTGGTTTTGGGGATCTGGCTTATAAGGTGGGGTTGATCGGCAAGGTGCACAGGGGCAGGAGTGGCAGGCTCAGCTCGCTTATCCTTTGGTGATCTGCTTGGCGGGGGGGAGGCTGAGGCACCAGGAGGGAGTCAGGCCCGCCGCCAGAGGGATGGATCCGCAGAAGCACAGCGTTGGGTGTTTGTGGGATGCAAGTAAGTTCCCTGGCAGGAACTGGTTCCCTTTGGGATTTTGGCTGGGGGATGTGCAAGGGAGCTGGCGATGGCGAGCGCCTTTGTTCCCCACCAAGCTGAGCTCTGTCCTCCAGGGCTCAACAACTCTCCCTCCCGTTGTCCTCCAGCCTTCCCGCTCTCTGAGCAGAGCTGTTAACTTACAACCTCCCAGATGTTAAGTCCCGCTTGTTGTCAGAATACACTCTGTCCAGCCCCTCCACTTTTGCAAGCCAGACTCAGGGTCTCTGCTTGGCCGGCAGGCCGCCCCTCCCCCTGGCTCCCTCCCGCCAGTCCGTGTAGCGCGCACCGCCTCTCCGCCCTTCCTACCCTCTTCCATGGGTCTCTCGTCTGTGCTTGGCTCCAGAGAATCCATTCTGCTAGTCTTCTGGCAGCTTTCTGGGTTATTTAGGCAGGTGTAGGTGGAATCTAAGTGATCAGCAGGACGCGGTGAGCCCAGAGTCCTCCTAAGCTGCCATCTTCCCTCAATCCTGTTTTTATTTTTCTATTTTATTGTTTTCTGCTCTAATCTTTAATATTTTCTTGCTAATACTGGCTTTATTTTGTTCTCTTTCCATTATCTAAAGAGGAAAGTTTAGTTAATTATTTAACATCTTTCTTCTTTTTTAATATAAGTATTTGTAGCTATAAATTTGATTGTAAGCACTGCTTTAGTTACATGCCCTATGTTTTTGCGTGTTGTGCCTTCATTTTCATTCATCTTTAAATATTTTCTAATTTCCCTTGTGATTTGTCATTTTACCCATTTACTACTTGGTAGTGTGTTATTTTCCACATACTTGCAAGTTTCTCAACTTTATTTCCATTAGTAATTTCTAATATTCCATGTGGTCATAGTTCTATGATTTCATACTTCTATCATTTCAGTTCTTTCAAGTTTATTTAGGAATTTTTATGGACTAGTATATAGTCTATGTGGGAGGAATTTTTATGGACTAGTATATAGTCTGTGGGAGGATAGTGTTTATTTTTATTTTTTTAACTTTTATTTATTTTTGAGAGACAGAGCTTGAGCAGGAGAGGGGAGGAGAGAGAGAGGAAGACACAAAATCTGAAGCAGTCTATAGGCTCCAAGCTGTCAGCACGTAGCCCGATGTGGGGCTTGAACTCATAAACAGATCATGACCTGAGCTGAAGTCAGACCTTCAACCGACTGAGCCACCCAGGTGCCCCAATGTGGGAGAATATTCTATGTCCACTTGAGAAGAATGTATATTCTGCTGTTGTTGGGTGGAGTGTGCTATAGAGGTATGTTAGGTCTAATTAGCTTATGATGTTGTCCAAACCTTATATTTCTTTATTGATTATCTGTCTAGTTCTAACCTTTAATGAAAATAGATTATTGGATTCTCCAACTATTATTGTTGAATTGTTTGTTTCTCCTTTCAGTTTTGTCATTGTTATATGTACTTTGGGGGCTCTATTGTGAGGTACATATGTGTTTATAATGGTTATACCTTCCTCACGAATTGGCCTTTTTATCATTATAAAATGTCCTTTATTATTTCCAGTGTAATTTATGCTCTGAAATGTATTTTATCTGATGCTTGTATAGCCACTAAAGCATCCCCATTATCTGTTTCATTTTTTTTTTTACTTTTGACTTATTTGTGTCTTGAATGTAATATGTGTCTCTTATAGGCAGTATACTGTTCAATTTTTTAAAAAATCCACTTTTCACTCACTTTCTTTCGATTAGGTTATCTGATCAATTCTCATGTCATGTATTCATTGATGTAGTTGGATTTAGGTCTGGTATTTTACTTTTTTAATGTGTCGTGCCTTTTTTGTTCATATATTCCTTTACTGCTTTCTTTTGTATTAAATGCTATCATTGTTATTATTATTGTACACATTACATATTGTATTAAAAAACAATATTACATTGTTATGATAATTAGCTTATAAAACTTTATTACATTGTTATAATAATTAACTTATAAAAGTTTATCTTTTTTAAAATGTTTATTTTGAGACAGAGAAAGAGAGAGTGAGTACAAGCAGGAGAGACGCAGAGAGAGGAAGAGGCAATCCCAAGCAGACTCTGCACTGTCAGTGCAGAGCCCAATGAGGGGCTTGATCTCACAAACTATGAGATCATAACCTGAGCTGAAATCAAGAGTTGGATGGTTAACAGACTGAGCCACCCAGGTGCCCCAACTGTATGTCTTTTAAAGAAGTTGAGGGAATGAGAATAGGCTTACATTTATAGAATTTGTTATATTAGCCTTCTTGGGTGCAAGTTCTGGTTCACTTTATTTGCTTTTGTAGATTTAAGTTACCATTTTTTTATCATTTCATACTCTATTATAGCTTTGCTTTTACTTTCCTTCTTTGTGATTTTATTGTAAAATATATTATGTTTCCTTTGTGCAGGCCCCCAAATACAGTCATGTACATATTGTTTTGTGCTTTCTTTTTTTTTGTTTATTTCTGAGAGAGAGACAGAGCATGAGTCGGTGAGGGGCAGAGAGAGAGGGAGACACAGAATCAGAAGCAGGCTCCAGGCTCTGAGCTGTCAGCACAGAGCCAGATGCAGGGCTCAAACTCACAAACCGTGAGATCATGACCTGAGCTGGTCAGTCGCTCAACCAACTGAGCCACCCAGACACCCCTATACAGTTGCTTTCTTTTTAAAAATTTTTTTTAACGTTTATTTATTTTTGAGACAGAGAGAGACAGAGCATGAACGGGGGAGGGGCAGAGAGAGAGGGAGACACAGAATCAGAAGCAGGCTCCAGGCTCTGAGCCATCAGCCCAGAGCCCGACGCGGGGCTCGAACTCCCGGACCATGAGATCGTGACCTGAGGTGAAGTCGGACGCTTAACCGACTGAGCCACCCAGGCGCCCCTACAGTTGCTTTGTATATTAGTTAAGAGAACAAAGAAGAAAGATGTGTATATTGTCTTTTATAATTACAGAATTTGCAAGAGATGTGAATTTTTCATGTGAATTTTAATTACTGTGTATGTTCAATTGCTTTCAGCCTGAAGAAGTCCTTTAAAAATTTTTTTGTAAGGTGAATCTAATAGCAAGGATTCTCTCAGTAGAACATGGATCTTATCCTGTGTAATTTAAATCATTTTTGAGAGTGGAGCCAGGAAAAGTTGATTAAAAAATTGTACCATGTTATTTTAATAATAAACCAGCGGCTATAACCACTGGACTAGGGTTTTCTGAGGTCTCTTGTGGCTCTGACATTCTGCGATACTGTAAGCAAGATAAATGTTCTCCCTGAGATTATTAACCCATGTTAAGACATATTCTTGACTTGCTGGTATAGTATAGGCTTGTAGTTCTCAAAGTATGTTCCCTAGACCAGCAGCATTAGCATCACTGGGCAAAATGTCAGAAATGCAAATTCTTAGCTACTACTCCACACCTATTAAATCAGAAGCTGTAGGGGTGGAACACAGTAGACTGTTTTAGCAAGCTCTATCTCTCCTATTGATTTTGAATCACTTTGAAGTTTGAGAACCACTGGCATAGGAAAAGAATACTGTGGGCTTTGTGGTATGGTGACTCTAGTGAGTTTTGGAGATCTCACTGACCAATTTTGGGTTGTTGCTGGGCAACTTCTCCTTTGAGCCACTTTTACTTTTTTTCTAAGGATAATAATATTTGCTCTATATAACTCACATAGTTGTTGTGATACTACTCAGAGAGTTTATGTCCAAGCTCCTTTATAAACTATTAAGCCTATATGCAGTGTAAGCCATCATTATAATCAAAGGAAACTAAAATTTACTGAGCATCTAATCTATGCCAGGCACTCTGTATATGTTGTCTCATTTAATCCTTAGCCACTCTACAAGTAGTGTTAGAATTATTTAGCAATTCAGTTTAGTTTTCCAACTGTATTGGAATCCACACATTGAAACCCAGATTCAAAATACAATTACATCAAAATCCAAATAAATCAAATTGTATCTTATATCAAAGTCTAACTGTGTAAAAATCCAGTTCATCAAAATTCGATATTGAAAGCTAAAGAATGAATGCTGTTTCTTAAAATACTTGAGTATTTTGTTGCATTCACTCACCTCCTCACTGAGAAGAGCACATGAGATCTTGTCCTATTAGTAGTTAGAACATGTTAATACTTAGCTTTGACATAGGGAACATCAGAGAAATTGTGTTTCCTCTCTTGACTTTAGTCTTCATTTTAAAGTAAGCAGTTTTACGAAAAAAACCCCACCCTTTAAAATATCTTTTACACTTTAGTCTGTTAACTTAAGATGTATGGTTACGTGTGAAATTTAGTCATTGTTAAAAGCTATAAAAACTGCTTTCCTTTTGAACCTTTAAGGTATCTTTTTAGATTGGTTTAACTATCAAAATCAATATCAGATTAGAAATGATTGGATTGTATTGGACCTGATTAGAAAATACCAGTTGATGTAGCTAAAATTTGTCTATCAATATTGATCCTTAGCGGGGCGCCTGGGTGGCGCAGTCGGTTAAGCGTCCGACTTCAGCCAGGTCACGATCTCGCGGTCCGTGAGTTCGAGCCCCGCGTCAGGCTCTGGGCTGATGGCTTGGAGCCTGGAGCCTGTTTCCGATTCTGTGTCTCCCTCTCTCTCTGCCCCTCCCCCGTTCATGCTCTGTCTCTCTCTGTCCCAAAAATAAATAAACGTTGAAAAAAAAATTTAAAAATATTGATCCTTAGCAATGTGATTACAGACTGTTGAAAGTCAGGTGAAGGGGTTTTCAAATTAAGGACATATTTCTTTTCTTTTTTTAAAAAAAATTATTTTATTTTATTTTATTTTATTTTTTTATTATTATTTTTTTAAAATTTACATCCAGGTTAGTTAGCATATAGTGCAACAATGATTTCAGGGATAGATTCCTTAATTGCCCTTACCCATTTAGCACATCCTCCCTCCCACATCCCCTCAAGTAACCCTCTGTTTGTTCTCCATATTTAAGAGTCTCTTATGTTTTGTCCCCTCCCTGTTTTTATATTATTTTTGCTTCCCTTCCCTTATGTTCATATGTTCGATGTCTTAAAATCCTCATATGAGTGAAGTCATATGATATGTGTCTTTCTCTGACTGAGTGAAGTCATATGATATTTGTCTTTCTCTGACTGACTAATTTCACTTAGCATAATACTCTCTAGTTCCATCCATGTAGTTGCAAATCGCAAGATTTCATTCTTTTTGATTGCCGAGTAATACTCCATTGTATGTGTATGTGTGTGTGTGTATATATATATATATATATATATATATATATATATATACATACCACATCTTCTTTATCCATTCATCCATTGATGGACATTTGGGCTCTTGGGCTCTTTCCATGATTTGGCTATTGTTGATAGTGCTGCTATAAACATTGGGATGCATTTGCCCCTTCAAAACAGTACACTTGTATCCCTTGGATAAATACTTAGTAGTGCAATTGCTGGGTCTTAGGGAAGTTCTATTTTTAATTTTTTGAGGAATCTCCATACTGTTTTCCTGAGTGCTGCACCAGTTTGCATTCCTACCAGCAGTGCAAAAGAAATCCTTTCTCTGCATCCTCGCCAACATCTGTTGTTGCCTGAGTTGTTGTTACTGTTAGCCTTTCTGACAAGGGTGAGGTGGTATCATTGTGGTTTTGATTTGTATTTCCCTGATGATGAATGATGTTGAGCATTTTTTCATGATAATGACACACTTATTTTCTGATAGAGGTACTTAATATAAAATTCAGTTGAACTGTTTTGTCACAGCCCTTTCATATGTGGGGTACGAGTGTGTATATGTTCACAAGTATATTTACTTTAAAGTACCAATCTTATTGGTTGCATATTATTACGTTGTATCACATTTACGTGCATTATACGAACTGTAATTTAACAGAGGCTAGAATGTCAGCTTAAAGTTGCAGTATTTTGGTTCCTTTCTCTGTAAGTTTGACTGGACCTAGAAGCTAGGCAGTGATAGAGTAGTGAGTCTCTGAAGAATATTGTTTATCTGTGCTAAAGAAACAAATTTGCCCTAAGAGACCATTGGCTATTGTTCCTACATCCAGGCAGCAGATTCTGTTTTGCTTTACATCCTGTTGGTCTCTGCACAGGCATAGCAGCAGCCTATATTCTTATGATTTGAAAGCTTTAAGCTCTCTGCTTTTTAAAAAGTTTCCACAAATGACCAATTAGAAGAGAAAAAATAGTGGGGACCTTACATTTTTCTTCAGTCCTTTTTGGCCTAGAAGTCTCCTCCTTTGTTCTCTCAAAGGCTGAGTCTTTTGCAGAGGCTTTGCCAAGGGAAATTGGAGTTTTCCCTTGGGACTCAGAGAACAGCAGTACTCAGTAAATCTGAAAAAGACAATCTTTTCAAATGTTAATAAGACTAAGCAGGACCCTGCAGTACAAAGGACAGATTAAATACCCAAGCGGTATAACCTGTCCCTCCCTGATGGCCAGATTCTTAATATTGGTGATAACTATACGAAGGTAGAATTCCACCAGCTGTCAAAGGTAGAATTCCACCAGAAGGCATTTCTCTGAACTTGGAATTCCATACAACTTCCAAAAGTCACAAGCAGCAAAAAGTACTGGTGCCTATTTGGGTGCCAGATTTTCACATTTTCTCTGGGTTTCTCTCTGTGTCTCTAACTGCAGCTGCTAGCGAGTGCTGAACTGGTAGTTGCTGCCACAAACGTGTGGGGAAATTGGAAAAAAAAATATGTGCTTTGGAAAGTGAACAGCAGACACAGGGAAAAAAACAACTACTTATTATTATTATTAAGAGTACTATTATTAATGTGAATTAAAAAGTATAGAGTCATATAATAAACATTTTTGTACCCACTTCTTGAAGATGAAAATTTGTGATGTTAGTTTCATTGCTCTCTTTTTCCAAATAAAGCATTGCAGAGTTAGTGAAGTCTGCTTTTACCCCTCTCTCTAGTCCTCAACACAGGCAACCACAATCTTGAATTGGGTGTGTATCCTTCTTGGCCATACTCTCTTTCTTTATATATTCAGGATAGATAGATAGATAGATAGATAGATAGATATCTCAGAGTAGTTTTATATATATTTATAAACCGTATTTATTTATAAATATAAATATTGTTTATAATATATTTATATATTTATTTAAATTTTTTCACAAATGAAATCATACCATATGTACCATTGAAGTTACATTTTTCACTCAGATGTTTAGATATTTCCATGTTGACATACATATATATGTGTATATATATATATAGTTTATTCACTTTTAATAATGGATAGTATACTTCTGCTATGAATATTGTTGGAAAAACTAAAAATAAAATCTGCTAACCCACAAAATCCTTTTTGTAAATATAGAAAAGAAAGAAAATTATTTTATTATTGAATAAGCTTTAAACCAAACTGGGCTGTAACTGATAGGCAATCCACTACTAAGATTGCAAGGAGAGAAAGAAATTTCATCCTTTTATATAGCCAAGCAGATAAAATCCATTATGTACATGTTGTAAGATAAACCATAACTTGTCCTCAAGTAAAGTGACTTGACAGCACTATTATATTTACATAATTCATCCAGAATTCACCTAGTATTTGAAGTGGCCATGCATTTAAATTGCCTTTATCAAAAGGAAAAAAATAAAACTTTTCTTCTATGACAAACAGGCAATTAAAACTTGAAGCAAGGTACCTAGCATAAACTTCCAAGGTAACAGAGAGGTAAGGCCTTATCTTCCTTGATGTTAATATTTCAAAGAGATGGCTGTTAGGCTTCTAAGAAAAAATATTACTGGGTTACAATGCTTATTTAGCTTTCACAAAGATTTGCATACGTATCAAAGGGACAGAAGGCAGCTTTACAATTAAATTTTCATAAGGAAATTAAGAAAAGGGACAGGGGAAAAGGTCTTTCCTTTGTGGCAACCAGGAACATTCAATTGTACAATATACTACATATTTACCTATTAAATTTTCTATTTATGGGATTGTAGGCTGTTTATAATTTTTCATTATTGCCAAAACATGCCAACGAACATCCTCCTATATGCCTTCCTGGGAAATATGCAAGAATTTCTCAGGTAATGAAAATTTTTAACATTACCAGATATTTCCAAATTATACTCCTACCTGGTTATATCCATTTATATATTTTATCAACAAATATAAGATTCTCCATTTGTCCACATCAACACTCGATATTGTACCTGAAAAATATTGCCAATCTATGAGTATGAAATGGAATCTCACTATTGCTTAATTTTTATCTTCCTATTTTTAACAATTTGAGTATAGGGGCGCCTATGTGGCTCAGTCAGTTGAGTGTCTGACTGTTGGTGTCAGCTCAGATCATGATCTCACGGTTCATGGGTTTGAGCCCTGCATCTGGCTCCATGGTGACAGCGTGGAGCCTGCTTGGGATTCTCTTTCCCTCTCTCTCTGCCCCTCCCAGATCTCTATGTCTGTCTGTCTCTGTCTCTGTCTCTCTCAACAAATAATAAACTTAAAAAATAAAAATTTGATTATATTTGACACACAAAGTTACATTAGTTTCAGGTGTACAACACAGTGATTCAACTTTATTATATGTTATTCTGTGCTCACCACAAATGTAGCTACCATCTGTCACCATATAACACTATTACAATATCATTGACTATATTTCTTATGCTGTGCCTTTTATTCCCATGACTTGTTCAT
Organism: Lynx canadensis; assembly: GCF_007474595.2. NCBI lineage: Eukaryota > Metazoa > Chordata > Mammalia > Carnivora > Felidae > Lynx > Lynx canadensis. The sequence continues at coordinate 53,959,568 of NC_044321.2, read as the reverse complement.
TCCATAACTAGAAGCCTGTATCTCCTACTCCCCTTCACCCATTTGTTCTCATGCCCTCAACCCCTCTCCTCTCTGGTAACCATCAGTTTGTTATCTGTATTTGTAGATGTGGTTCTCCTCTTCCTTTATATATTCATTTGTTTTTTTAGATTCCACATATGATTATGAAATCATATGGTGTTTGTCTTTCTCTGACTTATTTCACTTAGCATAATACTCTGTAGGCGCATCCATGTTGTTGCAAATGGCATGATCTCAACCTTTTTTATGGCTGAGTAATGTTCCTGTGTGTGTGCTTGCGCATGTGCTTGGGTATATATACACCACATCTTCCTTGTCCATTCACATATTGATGGACACTTAGTTTGCTTACATATTTTGACTGTTGTCATATATCTTCTCAAGTTATGGTTTTTCTTTTTTTAAAATTTTTAATGGTTATTTCTTTTTGAGAGAGAGACAGAGCGTGAGCAGGGGAGGGGCAGAGAGAGGGGGAGACACAGAATCCGAAGCAGGCTCCAGGCTCTGAGCTGTCAGCACAGAGCCCAATTCAGGGCTCTAACTCACAAACTGTGAGATTATGACCTGAGCTGAATTTAGATGCTTAACCAACTGAGCCACCCAGGCACCCCTGTTTTTTTTTCCTTTGGGTAAATACCAATAGTGGAATTATTAAATCATATATTTCTATCTTAAATTTTTTGAGAAGCCTCTTTCTGTTTTCAACAGTTCCTGTACCAATTTACATTTTCACCAACAGTGTATGGGGCGCTCCTTTTTCTTCTAGGCTTGCCAACATTGTTATTTCTTGTCTTTTTTTTTCCCAGCCATTCTAACAGGTGTAGGGTGGTGTCTCATTGTGGTTTTAATTCTAATTTTTCTGATTATTGGTGTTGTTGAGCATCTTCTCACGTGTCTGTTGGGCATTTGGATGTGTTCTATTCAGGTCCTCTTCCCATTTTTAAATTGGATTTTTTGTTTGTTTGTTTGCTTATTTGTTTTGTTGTTGAGTTGTATAAGTTCTTTATATATTTAACCTCTTATTGTATATATCATTTGCAAATATCTTCTCCCATCCAGTAGATTTCTTTTTCCTTTTGATGATGGTTGCCTTTCCTGTGAAAAACCTTTTTATTTTGATGATGACCCAATATTTTTTTGTTGTTGGTTTCCCTTGTGTTAGGAGATCTATCTAGAAAGATGTTTCCAGGGCTGATATCAGAGAAATTACCACCTGTGTTCTCTTGTAATATTTTTATGGTTTTGGGTATCACATTTAGGTCTACTAAAGACCTAAATTAACCATTTGAGGGTTTTTTTTGTATGTTAAAAAGCAGTCCAGTTTTCCTAGCCCCATTTATTGAAGGGATTGTCTTTTCCCCAGTGTATTTTCTTGCCTCCTTTGTCATAGATTAAGTGACAAATATAATCATGGATTTGTTTCTGGGCTTTCTATCCTGTTGCATTGATTTCTCTGTTTTTATGGGAGTATCATACTGTTTTGACTATTACAGCTTTGTAGTATATTATGCAATGTGGAATTGTGATACCTCCAGCTTTGTTCTTCTTTCTGAAGATTTCTTTGGCTATTCAGGTCTTTTGTTCCATACAAATTTTGGGATTATTTTTTTCCAGTTTCTTGAACAATGCTTTTAGTGATTTGACATGGATTGCATTAAATCTGTAGATTGCTTTGTGTAGCATGGACATTTTAATAACGTTGGTTTTTCTAATCATGAGCATGAAGTATCTTTCCATTTGTTTGTGTCATTTTCTATTTCTTTCATCAGTGTTTTCTAGTTTTCAGAGTACCGGTCTTTCACATCTTTGGTTAAATTTATTCCTAGGTATTTTATTAATTTTTTGGTGAAATTGTAAATGGTGTTGTTTTCTTAATTTCTCTTTCTGCTCTTTTGTTATTAGTATCATGTCTTCTGCCGATTGTGGCAGTTTAACTTCTTTAGGAATTTAGGTGCCACTTATTTTTCTTATCTCATTACTGTGTCTAGGACTTTCAGTACTATGTTGAATAAAAGTGGTAAGAATGGACATCCTTGCCTTTTTCCTGTTGTTAGAGGAAAAACTCTTAGTTTTTCACCATTGACTATGATGTTAGCTGTGGGTTTTTCATTTACAGCCTTTATTAACATGAAGTATGTTCCCTATAAACCTACTTTGTTGAGAGTTTTTATCATGAATGTATATTATACTTTGTCAAATTATTTTTCTGCATTTATTGAGATGATCATATTTTTTTATCCTTTCTTTTGTTGATGTGATGTATCACATTGACTGTGAATATTGAACCATTCTTGCATTCCTGGCATAAATCCTATTTGATTGTGGTGAATGATATTTTAATTATTTTGTGTTGTGGTGTGGACTTCCTTGGCTTCATTGTGTTTGGAACTCCCTTGTCTTCTTGGACTTGGATGTTTATTTTTTTCTCTATGTCAGGGTGACCCTTATATTGCAAATTTTCTTTGGTGATTCTTATATTGCAAATGTTTGTTCATTTGATGTTGTCAAAGTGATCCATTAAGCTGTTCCCCTTTTATTTTATTCTTGTCTCTTTTTGCTGTTTAACTTGGGTGCTTTGCATTACCCTGTCTTCTAGATTGCTGATACATTCTGCATCTGCTAATCTATTGTTGATTCCCTCTAGTGTGTTTTTTATTTCAGTTATTATATTCAACTCTGATTGGTTCTTTTTTATATTTTTATCTCTTTATTAAAGGTCTCGCTGAGTTCTTCCACTCTTCTTTCCAGCCTAGTGAGCATCTTTTAAGACAATTACTTTAAATTCTTTATCAAGCGTATGATGTATCTCCATTTAATGTAGTTATTTTTCTGAAGTTTTCTCTTGTTCCTTCTTTTGGAGCATATTCTCCATCTCCCCATTTTGCTTGACTTTCTGTATTTCTTTCTATGGACTAGGTGGACCAGCTACCTTTCCTAAACTTGAACAAATGGTCTTGTGTATGATTGTCCTGTATGTAGGTTGTGTGTGCTTGGTGACTTTTCCTGGCTGGCTGTAGGGATCTGGAGGTCACTGGGCTTTCCACATAGTGGATGCCCTGTCAGGAAGCTGAGACTGAAATGGGTGCAATGCATGGTGTCCCAGTGTGCTCTCTGCAGGGGATGCACTTGTCTGGAAGCTGGAGCCAAGGCAGTGTGTGTGCTGGGAATTCCCTGGGCTCTCTGTGCAGTGGATGCCCTGGCAGGATAGGTGAAACTAAACTGGGTGTGAACATGGGTACCCTAGGACTCTACAGCCAAAGGGTACCTAAGTAGGATAATCAAAACTGAATTATATGTAAACTGGGGTCTTCCTGGACTCTCCACAAAGAGGGTGCCCTAAAGAGATGGATAAAGCTTAGGCAGGGTACAGGCTGGAAGGTCTTAGGGTGCTCTGCAGAGATGACATCTTGACAGGACAACTAAAGCTAAAATGTGTGTGAGCCAGTATGGTCCCTGAGCTCTCCATGAATGTCTCCCTATGGGACAGCTGAAACTGAAATAGTTGCAGGTTGGGTTGTCATCATGTTCCCATGCTGAAGGTAACCTGGTCAGACAGCTGAAGCTGAATTGGGTACAAGATGTAGTGTCCCAAGGTGTTTATCACAGGGACTCCCTGGCTGACTGATTACAGCTGAGGCCGGTACAGGCAGGTATGTTCCAAGACACTCATAGAGCCCAGAGGAGTTGCCCTGGTGAAGTGGCTGAAATCAATGCAGACATGAGCTTGGGATTTCCAGAGCCTTCCATATTGGGGGCACACTTTCTGGGTGACTGAATCTGAGGCTGATGTCATTCAAGAGGCTCTGGAGCACTCTGCACCAAGGGTGCCCTCGTAAGCTGTCTGAAACCAAAGTAGTGTGGACCTGGAGTGTTTTGTGGTACTTTGCATCCATGTTAACTAGGCATGAAGTTGGGACTATAGTGAGTACTAACCAGTGGTGTTCCAATGTGCACCAACCCATGACCACCTTGGTTGGATGGCTGTGGTTAGAGGCCTTGGGATTCACTGAGGCAGCCAGCCAGTTAGGGTGCCCAGACTATGCACTGGTCTGTGCTTTCAAGGTTGAGGGGTAGGGTAGACCATGTCTTTTGGCCCCTCCCAAAGTGTTCCAGCAGCTACCTCACTGTTGTTTGGTGGAGTTCAAGGGCTGAGGCTTTTATATGACAATTATTTTTACAAACTAAGTCTTTTTAAAGAATAATAAGAGTTGGGGCACCTGGGTGGCGCAGTCGGTTAAGCGTCCGACTTCAGCCAGGTCACGATCTCGCGGTCCGTGAGTTCGAGCCCCGCGTCAGGCTCTGGGCTGATGGCTCGGAGCCTGGAGCCTGTTTCCGATTCTGTGTCTCCCTCTCTCTCTGCCCCTCCCCCGTTCATGCTCTGTCTCTCTCTGTCCCAAAAATAAATAAAAAGAAAAACAAAAAAAAAAACGTTGAAAAAAAAAAAGAATAATAAGAGCAAAGAAAAAAAAGGAATAAGAGGAAAAAAAGAAAAATGAAAAAAAAAGATAAAAGAGAAAAAGTGAGAGCAAGGCAGGGAAGGTGGGAGAGTAGGAGGACCCTAAGCTTTCCTCATCTCACACATAGAACTACATCAGAGTAAATAACTTAGAGAATGACCTGAAGACTGGCAGAACAAACTCCACAACTAAAGGTAGAGAAGAGGCCTCATCGAACAAGGCAGAAAGGGCAGACATGCAGTTTGGGACTGAAACAGACTATGGCTCTCCATGGTCAGGAGGGATGCAGTGGTGCAGAAAAGGGTGAGAAAAAGACTATCACACTGGGGAACCGGCATATGGAAGACAAATCCCCATATTTGCCCTTGAAAGGGAGAGAGGCTGAGTTTTGTGAGTTATTAAAACTAGTGAGACTTAAAGCTTGGAATTCTAAAAATCAGCAGACTTGGCTCAGGGAAAGCCTGGAGGGCACTAAGAATCTGAGTCCCAGGTTTTAAAAAGATAGTGTGACAAACATTCCTTGGAGATATGGAGATATAGCATAGAACTACAAGTTTGAAAAACACCTGGGGCATATGGGATATAGAGTTATTTACTCATTTCAGAGGAAGGAATTGCAAGGAGACACCTCCAGGAACAAAGGAGCTAACAGATGCCATTTACCTCTGTGCCCACCACACCAATAGGTGCAGGAACCAGCAAGCACTGACACTTGCTACCTAACTGGCTTGCACCAGGACCTGCCAAAAAAACACCTGGGGCATATGGGAGATAGAGTTATTTACTCATTTCAGAGGAAGGAATTGCAAGGAGACACCTCCAGGAACAAAGGAGCTAACAGATGCCATTTACCTCTGTGCCCACCACACCAATAGGTGCAGGAACCAGCAAGCACTGACACTTGCTACCTAACTGGCTTGCACCAGGACCTGCCACCATATGCTTTGGCAGATCTGGCCTTCAAAGTCACGCTTGTCTCAGTCCAGAATACTGTGGGTCCACCCCCCCACAAGCCGCACAAATGCCCCCAACACCACCTCTGACCCTTACAGTTTGCATGGCCTCAGATCTGGTGTCTGTGGCAGCAGGTCTCACTTGTCAAGTACACCAGTGTGCATCTTGTTAAAACATTCCACACCCTGGCTGGAATGAAACATTGTATATAACAGGCAAAGAGTGCCTCTGTAGATGACTGGACTGAAGGAAAAAGCAGCTAGGACACAATAGCAGGGCATAAGCAACACACATAGTTGACAGTTTCTGACGTGACAGGTCCTGGGGAGCAGGTGATACTGCATTGCAGGGAATTGCAGGACCTCTTCTTCATTAGACCATTACCTTCAAGAGCAGAAAACATAGCAGACTTTCATACTCTGAAACAGACACAGAGAGTTGGACAGTATGAGGTGAGAGAGGGATATGTCCCAAATCAAAGACATGAGAAACAGAACATAAGACATAAGAGACATCAGAGACAGAACCACAGCAAGAGACCTAAGTGAAATGGATATAAGTAATATTTCTGATAGAGAATTTACTTTTTTTAAATTTAAGTGTTTATTTTTGAGAGAGAGAGAACGAATAGGGAAGGGGCGGGGGGGGGGGGGCAGAGGCTCCAAAGTAGGTTCCACCCTGACAGTAAAGAGCCTGATGTGGGGCTCGAACACACAAATTGTGAGATCATGACCTGAGCCGAAGTTGGATGCTTAACCGACTGAGCCACCCAGCTGCTCCAGGAATTTACTTTTTTAAAAAGTTTATTTTTGAGGGGAGGGGGGAGTGCGACTGGGGAAGGGCAGAGAGAGAAGGAGAGAGAGAATATCAAGTAGGCCTCATGCTGTCAGCGTGGAGCCTGATGAAACGCTCAAACCTATGAACCATGAGATCATGACCTGTGCTAAAATCGAGTTAAACAGTGGACTGGCTGAGCCACCCAGGTTCCCCACCTGATAGAGAATTTAAAGTAATGATCAAAAAGATTTTCAGTGGACATAAGAAAAGAGTGGAGGACATGAGACAAACCCTTAAAGAATAAATTGAAAATAACCAATCAGAGATGAAGAACATAATAAATGAAATTGAAAATACACTTGATGGAACACATAGGCTAGAGGAAAAAGAGGAATGAGTTAATGACCTTAAGACACAGTAATGGAAAGCAGTCAAACTGAGAAACTAAGAGAAAAAAATATGCAAATTGAGAATAGACTTAGGGAACTCAGGGACTCCATAAAGCATAATAAGGGACACCAAAAGAAGAAGAGAGGGAAAAGGGGACAAAAAATTTATTGGAGGAAATAGTACCAAAAAAACATCTCTACTCTGGGAAAGGAAACAGATATCTATATACAGGAGGCACAGATATCACCCAACAAAATAAACCCAAAGAGGTCCACAGCAAGATATGTAGTAATTAAAATGGCAAAAACAATGATGAAAAAATTTTTAAAAGCCTCAAGAGAAAAGAAGACAGTTACATACAAGGGAAACCCCTATCAGCTGACTTTTCAGCAGAAAATTGGTAGGCCAGATGAGAGTTGCATGATATATTCAAAGTGCTAAAAGACAAAAATCTGCAACCTAGATTATAATACCCAGCAAGGCTGTCATTCAGAATAGAAGGGATATGAAGGGTGGCTCAGACAAACATAAACTAAAGGAGTTCATGACCACTAAAAAAGCCCTACAAAAAGTGTTAAAGAGAACACTTTGACTGAAAACAGAAGACCATAAATGGGAGTATAAAAAGTAGGAAATACAAAAGCAATAAAAACAACTATGTAAAAATCAGTCAAGGGATTCACAAAATAAAAGGGTGCAAAATATGAATCTATATATCTAAAACATACAGGGGACAGGAGTAAAGAATGAGTTAAAACTTAAAATGCATCCAAATTGTTAAGGAAGAATTAAATTTTCACTATTTGCAGATGATATGATTCTATATGTAGAAAACTCTAAAGTCTCCACCAAAAAACTGCTAGAACTGATAAACAAATTCAGTAAATTTGCAGGATACAAAATCAACGTACACAAATCTCTTGCATTTTTAAACACTAATAGTGAAGCAGCAGAAAGTGAAATTAAAAAACAATCACATTTAATTGCACTATAAAAATAAATTAGCTAGAAATAAACAACCAAAGAGGTGAAAGACCTGTTCTCTGAATACAACAAAACAGTGATAAAATAAGTTAAAGATGACATAAAAAACGTTAAGATATATTTTGTGCTCATGGATTGGAATAACAAATATTGTTAAAATGTCCACACCATTATAAGCTTAATGCAATCCCTACCAAACTACTAACAGCATTTCTTACAGAACTGGAACAAACTCTCCTAAAATTTGTATACAACCACAAAAGACCCTAAATAGCCAAAGCAATGTTGACAGAGAAAAGCAAAACTGGAAATCTCACAATTCCATGCTTTAGGTTGTATTACAAAGCTGCGGTAATCAAAAGAGTATAGTACTGGTGCAAAAGCAGACACAAAGAACAATGGAGCAGATAGAGAATCCATAAATGAACGCACAATTATATGGTCAATTAAACTTTGACAAAGGGGTAAAGAAAATGCATTGGAAAAAAAAAAAGACATTCTCTTGAACAAATGGTGTTGGGAAAACTGTACAGCTACATGCAAAAGAATGAAACTGGACCACTTTCTCACACTGTACACAAAAACACACTGTAAGTGGATTTAAAACTGAAGTGTGATAACTGAAACCATAAAAATCCTACAGGAGTGCATAGGTATTACTTTCTCTAACATCAACTGTAACAACATTTTTTTCTAAATAGTCTTCTGAGGGAAGGGAAATAAAAGCAAAAGTAAACTTTTGGGACAACATTAAAATATAAATCTTCTGCACAGCAAAGGAATTAACAAAACTAAAAGGCATCCTACAGAATGGGAGAAGATATTTCCATGTGACATATCCAATAAAGGGTTAGTATCCAAAACATATAAAGAACTGATACAAATCAACACCCAAAAAGCAAATAATCCAGTTTCAAAATGGGCAGAAGACACGAGCAGACATGTCTCCAAAGAAGATACATAGACGACCAACAGGCTCATGAAAAGATGCTCAACATTACTCACGATCAGGGAAATACAAATCAAAACTATAATGAAATATCACCTCACACCTGTCAGAATGGCTAAAATAAAAAACACAAGAAACAACTATGTGGAAAAAAAGGAACACCCACACTGTTGGTGGGAATGGAAACAGGTGCAGCCCTTGTGGAAACAGTATGGAGGCCATCATAAACTTAAGAAATAGAACTACCTTTGGGGCACCTGGGTGACTCAGTTGCTTGAGCATGGTACAGTTGATTTTGGCTCAGATCATAATCTCACGGTTCATGAGATTGAGCCCCACGTTGGGCTCTGTGCTGGAATTCTCTCTCAACCTCTCTCTCTCTGGCCCTCCTCCCTCTCTCAAAACAAATAAATAAAAAGTTAAAAACAATAGAACTAACCTCTGATCCAGTAATCACACTACTGGTTATTCAAAAACAGTAATTCAAAGGGATACATGCACTCCTATGTTTATTGCAGCATTATTCATAATAGCCAAATTATGGAAGCAGTGGAAATGTTCATTGATAGGTGAATGGATAAAGAAGAGCTGATATATATGTGTGTGTATTATTCAGCTATACAAAAAGAATGAAACCTTGCTATTTTTTTTATATATATGAAATTTATTGACAAATTGCTATTTTTAAGTACATGGATGGAGCTAGAGTGCATAATGCTAAGTGAAATAAATCAGTCAGAGAAAGACAAATACTAGATGATTTCACTCATATGTAGTATTTAAGTAATAAACCAAATGACCAGAGAAAAATAGACGGAGACAAAACAAGAAAGACTCTTTGCTATAGAGAACCAAATGATAGGAGAGCGGAGGTAGGGAAGAGAGATGGTTTAAATCTGTGGTGTGGATTAAAGAGGACACTTATGATGAGCACTGGGTGATGTATATAGAATTCCTGAATCACTATATTGTACACCTGACACTAATATGACACTGTATGTTAACAATACTGGAATTAAAATAAAAGACTATAAAAAAGGAAAAAAAAAAAAAGAAAGGAAGGAAAGAAAAATTCCTGGATTATTTTCTGTACTCCAGAGTGACCAGGGTTGTTGTGGGCTTATGGATTCTGAGCTCACTGAGTCAGCAAGCTCAGTGTGTCCACTGGAGTTTGTTCTCACCTGGGCTTTTAATGTGAAAGTGGAGACAGCATTCCTGCAGCTCTTAGGTCCTTTTAAGTTGTTGCTTTTTTTTTTCTCCTGTGCCTCAGCATGACCTGTGCTGGTGTGGGTTTGCAGACCTGGAATGCATTGAGGTATCAAGCTCACCGTGTGGACTGGACCCTCCTGTTATGGAGATCAGACTCAGTCTGGCCTGGGCATTTAAGGTGGAGGGGGAATGTAAGCTCTATGTAGATCTCCAGTCCGTCTGACCAGAAGAGCATTCCTAAAGTTCATGCCCTTTGTTGAAGTTCTAGTGTTGTCTCTTTGATAAACCAGCTACTCTTTTAAACCATGCCTTTTCTCTGTGGCCCAGCACAGAGGAAGCTGTTCCTGGTTCTGTAGTATTATCCCTCCCTACTACCATTCTCAGCATCAGGCTAGGGTTTCTCTTTGTTACATGTTTCCACCTCTCTTGGTGTTCTATTTTGCTGTTCTCTGTGTTTTCTATTGTGAAGATGCTATTCAGTTGGCCCTCAGTTCTTAAGGAGGATTTTTTCTATATAAGGAAGAATTTTTCCATATATAGGTATAATTTAGAGTGTTCCCTGGAGTGGGAGATTTCAGGGTCTTTTTACTTCACCATCTCGGACCAGTTTCTATAATTTTTAAACTATTAATTTATTTTGTTTTTTATTTTTTTTTAATTATATGTATTTATTTTTATTTTTATTTTTTTCAATATATGAAATTTATTGTCAAATTGGTTTCCCTACAACACCCAGTGCTCATCCCAAAAGGTGCCCTCCTCAATACCCATCACCCACCCTCCCCTCCCTCCCACCACCCATCAACCCACAGTTTGTTTTCAGTTTTTAAGAGTCTCTCATGCTTTGGCTCTCTCCCACTCTAACCTCTTTTTTTTTTCCTTCCCCTCCCCCATGGGTTTCTGTTAAGTTTCTCAGGATCCACATAAGAGTGAAAACATATGGTATCTGTCTTTCTCTGTATGGCTTATTTCACTTAGCATCACACTCTCCAGTTCCATCCACGTTGCTACAAAGGGCCATATTTCATTCTTTCTCATTGCCACGTAGTACTCCATTGTGTATATAAACCACAATTCCTTTATCCATTGATCAGTTGATGGATATTTAGGCACTTTCCATAATTTGGCTATTGTTGAGAGTGCTGCTATAAACATTGGGGTACAAGTGCCCCTATGCATCAGTACTCTAGTATCTCTTGGGTAAATTCCTAGCAGTGCTATTGCTGGGTCATAGGGTAGGTCTATTTTTAATTTTTTGAGGAGCCTCCACACTGTTTTCCAGAGTGGCTGCACCAATTTTCATTCCCACCAACAGTGCAAGAGGGTTCCCGTTTCTCCACATCCTCTCCAGCATCTATAGTCTCCTGATTTGTTCATTTTGGCCACTCTGACTGGCGTGAGGTGATATCTGAGTGTGGTTTTGGTTTGTATTTCCCTGATGAGGAGCGACGTTGAGCATCTTTTCATGTGCCTGTTGGCCATGTGGATGTCTTCTTTAGAGAAGTGTCTATTCATGTTTTCTGCCTATTTCTTCACTGGGTTATTTGTTTTTCGAGTGTGGAGTTTGGTGAGCTCTTTATAGATTTTGGATGCTAGCCCTTTGTCTGATATGTCATTTGCAAATATCTTTTCCCATTCCGTTGATTGCCTTGTGCAGTCTTAGATAAGGATTTATAAGGAAGGCTCTCTGGTAAAGTGACATTTTAGTAAAGACATCTGCAGGAAGATAACTTTTAATGGCCCTGAAGTTTGCATGTTTCTGGTGAGTTCACAGACCAGAAAGGAAGCTACTGTGGCTAACACTGGTTTTTCTATTAGGCCAGTAAATGATTGAATAGCTTTCTCATTTGTTTTTTAAATGTATTTTTTGAAATAATCATAGAATCACAGGAAATTGCAAAGATAGTACAAAAATGTTCCTTGTACCTTTCATCTGAGTTTATCACAAGGCTACTTCTTTTTTTAAATGTTTATTTATTTATTTTTGAGAGAGAAAGAGAGAGAGAGAGCAGGGGAGGGGCAGAGAGAGAGGGGGAGAAAGAGAATCCCAGGCAGGCTCTGCGCTGTCAGTGCAGAACACAATGTGGGGCTGAATCCCACGACTGTGAGATCATGACCTGGGCCAAAATCAAGAGTCAGATGCTTAACCAACTGAGCTACTTAAACGTGTCCACAGTGGTTACTTCTTAAATAATTATTATATGGTATCAAAACGAGGAAGGTGACATTGGTACAATGTGTACATAAAGTTCTATGCATTTCATCATACTTGGAGATTTGTGTGACTATAACTTTAATCAAGATATATAGCTAGCACATTACCATGAATATCTCCTTCATGCCACCCCTTTGAATTGACACTTACCCATCTTCCTGTCACCATCTTTATCCCCTGGCAACCAAGGATGTGTTCCCTATCTCTATATTTTTGTCATTTTGAGAATCCTATAAAAATGGAATCATATAGTGTATGATCTGTTGGGACTGGCTTTCCCCCTCCCCTCCCCCACTCAGCATGATTTTCTGGAATTTTTTTTCAAGTTGTGTGTATCAATAGTTTACCCCTTTTTATTGCTGAATTGCATTACTTGTATGGATATATCATAGTTTTTCTAACCATTCATCTGATGAAAGATATCTGGGTTGTTTCCAGGTTTTGACTAATAATGCTGCTAAAAATATTCATGTAGAGGATTTGGGGTAGACATGTTTTCAGTTCTCTGGGGTAACTGCCCAGGAATACAATTGCTGGGTTTTATGGTGTTTTAAATAAAATTTGTAAATATTTTCCCCATTCTATAACTTGTCTTTTCATCCCTTTAATAGGGTCTTTTGAAGAGTGAATTTTTTTAAGTTTAAAAGTTTGATGAAATTCCATTTATAGATAATTCTTTTATAGATCTTGCTTTGAGTGCCAAGTCAAAGAACTTTTCAGCAAGGGCTAGGACCTAAAGATGTTCTCCAAGTTTTCTTCTAAAAAATTATTGTTTTAGGTTTAAGTTAATGGTCCATATTGAGTTAATTTTTATATAAGTTTGAGGTTTATGTTCAGGTTTATTTTTATGCTTCATATTCAGTGGTTCCAGCACTTGAAAAAGCTATCCTTCTTTCCATTCAATAATTTTTACACTTTCGATAAAAATAAGTTCAGCAATAATTTATGTAGATACTCTACCCTGAAGGAGGTGGAGTATAACTCCCTTCTCTTTAATTGTGGGCTGTATACAGTGATTTCCTTCCAAATACACAGTATGGAATAAAGGAAAGAAACAGTAATGTTAGTGTGTAGAATTCTGACAAATACTGCCTCATCCAGGTAAACAATGTGAATATTAGCAATAGTAAGTCAAGTTGATAGTGTGTGCCCATGATATGATGTGATAAGAATGGCACTTTTGTGTTTTTTTCCCCAAAACATATAACTCTAGTTTATGGGAGAAATATTAGAATATTCTGATTTTACAAAATACCTAAGTGCTCTTTAGAATCATCAAGGTCATTTAATACAAGGAAAGGCTGAGTAACTGTCACAGCTAAAAGGTACCTAGTGAGACATGACTACTAAATGTAATGTATAATCTTCCAGTTATAAAATAAATAATACGAGATGATATAATGTACAGAATAGGGAGTTTAGTAAATACTACTGTAGCTACATTGTATTGTGATATATAGTAATGGCTTATTGCGGTGACCATTCCATAATATTTATAAATATCAAATCACTATGTTGTACAGCGGAAACTAATAAAATGTGGCATGTCTATTAGTCTGTTGTCAGCCAAGAAAAGAAGTACTGAAATTAAAGCATTTATTTGGAGTCTTAGAATTACAATTCAGGGAGCACCCATTTGCACACATCATAAATGTGTCCTGTCAAATAAAACTCAGGGGTCTTCATTAGTAAATTGTGGAATTATTAGGAAATGCGTGGAAGTTGTTTTCCAAAAATTATGGTTAGAAGATATAATTACATTATATAATTCATTGGTTTTCTGAGTACACTATGTCTGTTACCAGGAAAATATATTTGTGGAGTGCCCAATTTTTGTCAAAAATGTGGGTTCAGCAGCCTTGTGTTCAGTCATATACTTCTGCCCAGTTTGAAAGTTCAATGTAGTCCCTATTTCAAAAAATAAAGATGAAGTTTTTAGTCCTAAAATAGAGTCTCTCATGTTCAGAGGTTTTATACAAGTTTACATTTCCCCCATTTTGACTGAGATATTTCCTCTGTAAAACATCACAGTCAACATTTGACTCCTCATTGCCATTGTGGTCACCTATACCTGCTCTGATTCCATCATGTACCTCAGAGTAGGACATTAGTGATCCTGTTCTGGTATCCTAAGTGAGGAAGGTATGTTCATATGGGTTGTCAGCTTCGTGAATTTTAGTAATGCCAAGCATGGTCATGTGGGAAAACAAGGCATGTGACTGAGCTGGGTATAGCAGAAAGAATAAGTTTAGATATGCTTTTAAGAATCATTAAATTATGGAGTAGTATAAGAAGCATATAAGAAGCATTATAAGAAGCATAATGAAACAAATTTAGTACGTAATGATTGGAAACCACTGAGGTCACATTTAAGTAACAAGGAAGGGTAGTAGGGAGAACTTTCAGGTATTTCCCATGTAAAGTGTATATCTTATCAAGGTCATAAGCATTGTAGATCATCTCAAAGCACTGAGCTACCATTGCCCTATTGCTGCTTTGCTTTTGCAGAAATTTGACAGTCAATAGGTACAAAGTTTTAAAATAATTCTGTAAAGAAGAATTAGAAGTAATGACAGGTACAATTGGTATGATAATTCTAAAAGAAATTCCCTTAATCTGAAGGTAACCAGTTAAATAGATGAAAAGACCTGGGGTCTTTAGGTGAAAGTCATTGAGGCCAAATGTTCTTGTGTTCTGCTTTTATGCAATTGCATTTCTTCTTTCCCAGAGGAATTTATCCATGTGCAACAGGTGGTATTTCTATTAAAAAAATGCCTCCTTGTTCAGCAAGTAATCAATGGCTACATGCATGGGGCATCCTGTTACAAAGAGAACAGAGTCTTATTGAACTTATGCAAATCATACATTGTCATAGAAAATAAGAATATCTCTTTCTTTTCTTTCTTTTTTTTTTGAGAGAGAGAGAGACAGAGAGAGAGAGAGAGAGAGCGCAAGTGGGAAGAGGGGCAGAGGGAGAGAGAATCTTAAACAGGCTCCATGCCCAGTGCAGAGCCTGATGCATAGCTCAATCCCATGACCCTGGGATCATGATCTGAGCTGAAACTAAGAGTTAGATGCTCAACCAACTAAACCATCCAGGTGCCTTGACAATAAGAATATTTAAAAGAGTTTCAGAATTCTGGAGGGATAAGGTTGGGAGAAAAAAAATGCTTCATTCAACCTTTGTTGTAAAGATATGCTTTACCAAATTGTAAGTTATACATAGCTTAAAGGAGAGGAGAAAAAGGGGTCCTTTAAATCTGGAAAACAAAACATTCAAGAAATCAGTTTTGTATTAGAGTTTTAGAAATTCTTATCTACTTCAATGATCTTAAATTTATCAAAACCTGTGTTTTAGAGTATTTGTCAAAGTCTTTTTTATAAATCTCTTTGAAAATGAAGCACTTAAAACAATAACTGTCCAGAAATGACAGAAGACTTAAAAAATAGCAATCGTTAGAGATCTGAAGAAAGTTCATTTTGATGTAATTGACAAGGAGATTTGCTTATTTCTGTGACACACTATTTCATGATAATAACTAGAATTATCTTTACCCCAGGGCATATTAGGATTTTAGGAATTTTATATAATTTCTACAACACTTGTAAAATTATAACATAAAGAAGTATTACTTTCTGACAACGCTTCCTATGTAAATTAGCATATTAGGTAATCATAATTATTGTAACATCTCATTTTTTATAAGAAGACAGAACAAATCTTTTGAAAAGTTCCAGGGACCATCTAAATCTCTCCAAGTTATTGGGCTGAGAGTTATTATTTGGGGGTTGGGAAAAATGGGTAAAAAAACTGGGAGATATAAGCTTCCATTTATAGAATGAATAAGTCATGGGAATAAAAGACACAACATAAGGAACATAGTCAATGATATTGTAATAGCCATGTATGGGGATAGATGGTAGCTACATTTGTGGTAAACATGGCATAATATATAAACGTGTTGAATCACTATATTGTAAACCTGAAACTAATGTAACATTGTGTGTCAAGTATACTCATATTTTAAAAATGTTACAAAAAAAGATTATTAGAATTTGATTTTGGGAAGCTTGTGAAAAATATCAAAAATTGTTAGATACTTGACCAAATAGGATCACAGATCATTGTGTAACAATATCTAATTATTATTTAACACTGTGACAATAAAAGATTTCAAAGACAAATGTAAAGGTCACATAGTTGAATTATTATTTTTTTGTATTTTATTTTATTTTTTATTATTTATTTATTTATTTATTTTCAATATATGAAATTTATTGTCAAATTGGTTTCCATACAACACCCAGTGCTCATCCTAAAAGATGCCCTCTTCAATGCCCATCACCTACCCTCCCTTCCCTCCCACCACACATCAACCCTCAGTTTGTTCTCAGTTTTTAAGAGTCTCTTATGCTTTGGCTCTCTCCCACTCTAACCTCTTTTTTTTTCTTTTTCCTTCCCCTCCCCCATGGGTTTCTGTTAAGTTTCTCAGGATCCACATAAGAGTGAAAACATATGGTATCTGTCTTTCTCTGTATGACTTACTTGACTTAGCAGAACACTCTCTAGTTCCATCTACGTTGCTACAAAAGGTCATAGTTCATTCTTTCTCATTGCCAAGTAGTATTCCATTGTGTATATAAACCACAATTTCTGTATCCATTCGTCAGTTGATAGATGTTTAGGCTCCTTCCATAATTTGGCTCTTGTTGAAATTGCTGCTATAAACACTGGGGTACAAGTGCCCCTATGCCCCAGACCCCCTGTATCCCTTGGGTAAATTCCTAGCAGTGCTATTGCTGGATCATAGGGTAGATCTATTTTTAATTTTTTGAGGAACCTCCATACTGTTGTCCAGAGTGGCTGCACTAGTTTGCATTCCCACCAACAGTGCAAGAGGGTTCCCGTTTCTCCACATCCTCTCCAGCATCTATAGTCTCCTGAGTTGTTCATTTTAGCCACTCTGACTGGTATGAGGTGGTATCTCAGTGTGGTTTTGATTTGTATTTCCCTGATGAGGAGCGACGTTGAGCATCTTTTCATGTGTCTTGGCCATCTGGATGTCTTCTGTAGAGAAGTGTCTATTCATGTTTTCTGCCCATTTCTTCACTGGATTGTTTGTTTTCCGGGTGTGGAGTTTGGTGAGTTCTTTATAGATTTTGGATACTAGCCCTTTGTCCACTATGTCACTTGCAAATATGTTTTCCCATTCCGTTGGTTGCCTTTTAATTTTGTTGATTGTTTCCTTTTCAGTGCAGAAGCTTTCTATCTTCATGAGGTCCCAATAATTCATTTTGCTTTTAATTCCCTTACCTTTGGGGATGTGTCAAGAAATTGCTGTGGCTGAGGTCAGAGAGGATTTTTCCTGCTTTTTCCTCTAGGGTTTTAGATGGTTTCCTGTCTCACATTCAGGTCCTTTATCCATTTTGAGTTTATTTTTGCGAACAGTGTAAGAAAGTGGTCTAGTTTCATCCTTCTGCATGTTGCTGTCCAGTTCTCCCAGCACCATTTGTTAAAGACACTGTCTTTATTCCATTGGACATTCTTTCTTGCTTTGTCAAAGATTAGTTGGCCATATTTTGTGGGTCTAATTCTGGGGTTTCTATTCTATTCCACTGGCATATGTGTCTGTTTTTGTGCCAATACCATGCTGTCTTGAGGATTACAGCTTTGTGGTAGAGGCTAAAGTCTGAGATTGTGATGCCTCCTGCTTTGGTCTTCTTCTTCAAAATTACTTTGGCTATTTGGGGTCTTTTGTAGTTCCACACAAATTTTAGGATTGCTTGTTCTAGCTTTGAGAAGAATGCTGTTGCAATTTTGGTTGAGATTGCATTGAATGTGTAGATAGCTTTGGGTAGTATTGGCATTTTAACAATATTTATTCTTCCAATCCATGAGCATGGCATGTTTTTCCATTTCTTTCTATCTTCTTCAATTTCCTTCATAAGCTTTCTATAGTTTTCAGCATACAGATCTTGTACATCTTTGGTTAGATTTATCCCTAGGTATTTTATGCTTCTTGGTGCAATTGTGAATGGGATCTGTTTCTTTATTTGTCTTTCTGTTGCTTCATTTTTAGTGTATAAGAATGCAACTGATTTCTGTACATTGATTTTGTATCCTGCGACTTTGCTGAATTCATGTATCATTTCTAGCACACTTTTGGTGGAGTCTATTGGGTTTTCCATGTATAATCTCATGTCATCTGCAAAAAGTAAAAGCTTAACTTCATCTTTGTCAATTTTGATGTCTTTGATTTCCTTTTGTTTTCTGATTGCTGATGCTAGAACTTCTAACACTATGTTAAACAACAGCGGTGAGAGTGGACATCAGTGTCATGTTCCTGATCTCAGGAGAAAAGCTCTCAGTTTTTCCCCAGTGAGGATGATATCAGCTGTGGGCTTTTCATAAATGGTTTTAATGATGTTTAAGTATGTTTCTTCTATCCCAACTTTCTTGAGGGTTTTTATTAAGAAAGGATGTTGAATTTTGTTAAATGGTTTTTCTGCATCTATTGACAGGATGATATGGTTGTAATCTTTTCTTTTATTAATGTGATGTATCACATTGATTGACTTGTGAATGTCAAACCAACCCTGCAGCCCCGGCATGAATCCAACTTGATCATGGTGAATAATTCTTTTATATGCTGTTGAATTCGATTTGCTAGTATCTTATTGAGAATTTTTGCATCCATATTCATCAGGGATATTGGTCTGTAGTTCTCATTTTTTTACTGGGTCTCTGTCTGGTTTAGGAACCAAAGTAATGCTGGCTTCATAGAATGAGTCTGGAAGTTTTCCTTCCCTTTCTATTTGTTGGAAAAGCTTTAGAAGGATAGGTATTATCTCTGCTCTAAATGTCTGGTAGAACTCCCCTGGGAAGCCATCTGGTCCTGGACTCTTATTTGTTGGGAGATTTTTGATAACTGATTCAATTTCTTAGCTGGTTATGGGTCTGTTCAAGCTTTCTATTTCTTCCTGTTTGAGTTTTGGGAGTGTGTGGGTGCTTAGGAATTTGTCCATTTCTTCCAGGTTGTCCAGTTTGTTGGCATATAATTTTTCATAGTATTCCCTGGTAATTCCTTTATTTCTGAGGGATTGGTTGTAATAATTCCATTTTCATTCATGATTTTATTTATTTGGGTTCTCTCCCTTTTCTTTTTGAGAAAGCTGGCTAGAGGTTTATCAGTTTTGTTTATGTTTTCAAAAAACCAACTCTTGGTTTCATTGATCTGCTCTACAGTTTTTTTTAGATTCTATATTGTTTATTTCTGCTCTGATCTTTAGTATTCCTCTTCTTCTGCTGGGTTTGGGGTCTCTTTGCTGTTCTGCTTCTAGTTCCTTTAGGTGTGCTGTTAGATTTTGTATTTGGGGTTTTTCTTATTTCTTGAGATAGGCCTGGATCACAATGTATTTTTCTCTCAGGACTGCCTTCGCTGCATCCCAAAGCTTTCGGATTGTTGTCTTTTCATTTTCATTTGTTTCCATATATTTTTTTAATTTCTTGTCTAATTGCCTGGTTTACCAATTCATTCTTAATAGGGCGTTCTTTAACCTCCATGCTTTTGGATGTTTTCCAGACTTTTTCCTGTGGTTGATTTCAAATTTCATAGCATTGTGGTCTGAAAGTGTGCATGGTGTGATCTCAATTTTTTTTATACTTATGAAGGGCTGTTTTGTGACCCAGTATGTGATCTATCTTGGAGAATGTTCCGTGTGCATTCGAGAAGAAAGTATATTCTGTTGCTTTGGGATGCAGTGTTGTAAATATATCTGTCAAGTCCATCTGATCCAATGTATCATTCAGGGCCCTTGTTTCTTTATTTTTTTTTTTTAATTTTTTTTTTCAACGTTTATTTATTTTTTTTTGGGACAGAGAGAGACAGAGCATGAACGGGTTAGGGGCAGAGAGAGAGGGAGACACAGAATCGGAAACAGGCTCCAGGCTCCGAGCCATCAGCCCAGAGCCCGACGCGGGGCTCGAACTCACGGACCGCGAGATTGTGACCTGGCTGAAGTCGGACGCTTAACCGACTGCGCCACCCAGGCGCCCCCCTTGTTTCTTTATTGATCCTGTGTCTAGATGATCTGTCCATTGTTGTAAGTAGAGTATTAAAGTCCCCTCCAGTTACCAGATTCTTATCAATAAGGTTGCTAATGTTTGTAGTTAATTGTTTTATATATTTGGGGGCTTCCATATTTGGTGCATGGATATTTAAAATTGTTAGCTCTTCCTGATGGATAGTCCCTGTAATTATTATATAATGCCCTTCTTCATCTCTTGTTATAGCCTTTAATTTAAAGTCTAGTTTGTCTGTTATAAGTATGGCTACTCCAGCTTTCTTTTGACTTCCAGTAGCATGATAGATAGTTCTCTATCCCCTCACTTTAAATATGAAGGTGTCCTCAGGTCTACAATGAGTCTCTTGTAGACAGCAAATAGATGGGTTTTTCTTTTAATACATTCTGATACCCTATGTCTTTTGGTTGGAGCATTTATTACATTTACATTCAGTGTTATTACAGAAAGATATGGGTTTAGAGTCATTGTGATGTTTGTAGGTTTCATGCTTGTGGTTATGTCTCTGGTTCTTTGTGGTCCTTGCAACATTTCACTCACAGAATCCTCCTAAGGATCTCTTGTAGGGCTGGTTTAGTGGTTACAAATTCCTTCAGTTTTTGTTTGGGAAGACTTTTATCTCTCCTTCTATTCTGAATGACACACTTAGGGATTCTCAGCTGCATATTTTTTCCTTTCATCACATTGAAGATTTCCTGCCATTCCTTTCTGGACTGCCAAGTTTCAGTAGATGAATCTGCTAGGTCTCCTTTCATGAGTTAGAGCCTGTGTATCCCTAGCTGCTTTCAGAATTTTCTCTTTATCCTTGCATTTTATCAGTTTCACTATGATATGTTGTGAAGATCAATTCATGTGATGTCTGAAGGGACTTCTCTGTGACTCTTGGATTTCAATGTCTGTTTCCTTTCCCAGATCCGGGAAATTCTCAGCTATGATTTGTTCAAGTACACCTTCAGCCCCTTTCTCTCTCTCTTCCTTTTCTGGAATTCTGTTATACAGATATTGTTTCATTTTATTGCATCACTTAGTTCTCCAATTCTCCCCTCATTTTCCTGAATTTTTTTTCTCTCTTTTTCTCAGCTTCCTCTTTTTCCATAATTTTATCTTCTAATTCACCTATTCTCTCCTCTGCCTCTTCAATCCATGCTATGGCCACCTCCATTTTATTTTGCACCTTATTTGTAGCATTTTTTAGCTCCTCACGACTATTTTTTAGTCCCTTGATCTCTGTAGCAACAGATTCTCTGCTGTCTTCTATACTTTTTTCAAGCCCAGTGATTAGTTTAATGACTATTATTCTAAATTCTTATTCTGTTATATTGCTTAAATCAGTTTTGATCAATTCGTTAGCTCTTGCTTATTCCTGGAGTTTTTTTAAGGAGAGTTCTTCTGTTTTGTCATTTTCGGTAGTCCCTGGGGTGGCTTCAAACTGCAGGGCACTTCCCCCATGCTGTCCTGAGTAACTTGTGTTGGTGGGTAGGGCCACAGTCAGACCCAATGTCTGCCCCCAGCCCACTGTTGGGGCCACAATCAGACTGGTGTGTACCTTATCTTCCCCTTTCCCAGAGGCAGGACTCACTGTGGAGTGGTGTGACCCCTGTCTGGGCTACTTGCATACTGCCAGACTTGTGGTGCTGCTTTGATGGGATCTGGCATATTAGCCAGGGTGGATCTGCAAGGTGCACAGGGGCAGGAGAGGCAGGTTTAGTTTGCTTTGTTGTCAGCAGTCCCCTTTGAGAGGTGCCCTGCAGCACCGGGAGGGAGGCAGACCTGTAGGAGGGATGGATCCACAGAGGCACAGTATTGGGTGTTTGTGGGGTGCAAGCAAGTTTGGTGAAGGGAACTGGTTCCCTTTGGAATTTCAGCTGGGGGATGGGAGAGGGAGATGGCAGTTGCCATGCCTTTATTCCCTGCTGAGCTGAGCTCTGTCTTCCAGGGTTCAACAACTCTCCCTCCCAGTGTCCTCTAGCTCTCCCACTCTCTGAGCAGAGCTGTTGACTTTTAACATTCCAGATGTTAAGTCCCACAGGCTGTCAGAACTCGTAGAGTCTGGCCCCTCCACTCTTGCAATCCAGACTTCAGGGGCTCTGTGTTGTTGGGCAGGCTGCCCCTCCACCGCTCTGCTTCCCTCCCGCCGTTATGTTTAGCGTGCACCGCCTCTCAGCCCTTCCTACCCTCTTCCATGGGCCTCTTGTCTACACTTGGCTCCAGAGAGTCCATTGTGCTAGTCTTCTGGCGGTTTTCTGGGTTATTTAGGCAGATGTGGGTGGAATCTAAGTGATCAGTAGGATGAGGTGAGCCCAGTCCTCCCACACTGCCATCTTCCATGTTGAATCTCATGTTCTATGCTTTTTAATGCCAGCTAGTATCCTTATACTCACTGTTTTAAATTCTAATTTCAGGTATCTTATATCTTATATCTGCATTGACTAAATCCCTGGCTTTCTTTCTCCCTGTTCTTTGTTTTTTTTTTTTTTAAGGCACAAAATTTTAATGTTTATTTTTGAGAAAGAGACAGAGCATAAGTGGGGGAGGGTCCAAGAGAGACACAGAATCCGATGCAAGCTCCAGGCTCTGAGCTGTCACCACAGAGTCCCACATGAGACTCGAAACCACAAGCCTCCAGATTATGACCTGAGCCAAAGTTGGACACCCAACTAACTGACTGAGCCACCCAGGCGCCCCTCCCTGTTCTTTCTTGAGAGGTAAATTCCTCCATCTTGTCATTTTGGAGGAAACAACATCAACAATAATAATAGAATGAAATAAAAATTAAAAAGTTAAAAAAAGGGGTGCCTGGGTGGCTCAGTTGGTTAAGCATCCGACTTCGGCTCAGATCATGATCTCATGGTTGGTGGGTTCGAGCCCTGCATTGGGCTCTGTGCTGACAGCTCAGAGCCTGGAGCCTGCTTCAGATTCTGTGTCTCCCTCTCTCTCTCCTCCTCACCCAGTCAGGTTCTGTTTCTCTCTCAAAACTAAATAAACATTAAAAAAATTTTTTAAAAAAGTTAAAAAAAAATCAAATAAAGGAAGCTAGATCCTTGGTGTGGTTCCGTGTTCTTTTGGAGTATCTTGATAGAAAAAAAGGAGAAAAGAGAAAAGAGAGAAAAATAAATAAAAATTAAAAATATAAAATGTAAGAAAAAAATAAATAAAATAAAATATTTTGCTCTTTCAGTGTCCATGAAACAAAAGATAAACAACAGTAACAACAACTAAAAAGAAAAGAAAAGCAATAACAACAACAAAAGAACAAACAAAAAAACTGAAATGAAGCTAGATCCAGGTTCCCGTAGAGCTGAAACTTTGCAACCGTCTATGGGCAGTAGACTAAGCTCTTTGAAGGGGTTTGTGCTGGTCTTGGAGGGGCTTGCTGCTCTGTTTCTCTGGCCAACTTGCCCTAGGGAGATGTGCCTGGAGGGCACAGGGGGCCAGGATTCGTGTAACATCTCCATTCTCCATTTGGTGGCGCTCTTTAGCTGACTGGGGTTGATCAGTGTTTGTGGGTTAATGGCGAAAATGTGTTTACTCTGCTCCCTAGTCTCCAGAGCAGGAATTCATGCTCTCACAGATGGGGGATCAATCATCCCTCTTGTGTCCCCCTCTTCATCAGCTCCCCACTTTCCCTTTGTCTGTGACCCAGCTGTCTGCCTACCAGGTGTAACCTTCCTCTAGAGTTTTATCTCATGTGAGGCTGTGTTTCAAAACCGCACACTTCAGAGACCCCCAAGGTTCTGACCTATAGTTATCTTCTGGGAGAGGGTTTCACTGCACTGTGGCCAAGACAGACTTGTTCCAGGAAACGCTGGTACCAGTGAGCACAGGCTTAGAATTTATAGTAATTCACAACATACAGCCAGTGCCAGGGTTTGCTGCCTTCAGCCACTCTGTTTTTTGTATGGGTGAATGTGGCAGTTTGATGGTGCCTGCCAGGTCTTTTGCCCATGGAGCCACTGTATCACCTCTACCAAATGCACTCCAAGCAGGGGAAACTGCTTCTCCCAGTGCAACCCAGGGTATCCTCAGACCATGCTGTCTCTTTACTGGGCTCTGCTCTGTTTCTTCCCTGGAGCACCACCAGGGGCTGACCTCTGAAAATTACGACTCTGTGCTCTGCTGTTTATTAAAAAAAAAAAAAAAAAGCAGTATTGAAACCCTCTCCTTTTTCCCCTGTCAGTGGTATTGGGAACAGTTTTCTTGTGCAGGCACCAGTGCATGTTTTCACTCTTTCTATCTAGCTGCCCTTTGGGGCAGTGCTTTCTTGTGCAAGTTGCATGTGCTGTTCTCTCTCCAGCTCTGTGTTTCTTCTCTCAGTGACAATGGCTCCTTCCTCTCTGTGGTACCACAGATCTCCCCAGCAATTCACCAATCCTCACTGCATACCTGCATACCTGCATTCCCTCCCTCAAATTATGCAGATTGTTCTAATCCTCAAATCAATTTCCTAGGTTTTCATAATGGTTTGATGTTGATCTAGCTGTGTTCAAGGGATGAAACAAGCCCAGAGTCCCCTTACTATTCCACCATCTTAACTCCTCCTCTGTAATCACTTTTAAATCCATTCTATCACTCCCTGGTTTTGATTGGGGTTTTTACTATATTCATGTTTAAATTAATACAGACAAGTTAGGATTTACATCTGGCAATTTGCTATTTATTTTCTGTATGCCTCATATATATTTTGTTCCTCTGTTCTAATACTATTGTTTTCCTTTGTGTAAAGTTGATTTTCTAGTAGACTCCTTAGGTTAGTTCGATTTATTATATATTTTTAGCTATTTTCTTAGTGGTTGTCATCAGAATTACAATTAGTATCTTAATGATACAATGTGTAGCAGATTAATATCAGTTCCAATTGTGTATAAAAATCTTTTCTCCAATACAGGCAACTTACCTCCCCTTTCCTTTGTATCTGTATATTCATACAAATTATAATTTATACATTATAATTCCATAAATATAATTTTATAATTATTGATATACAGTTTTCTTTTGAACACATATAAGAGGAAATGAACTACAAATCAAATGTATTTATTTATTTTTTTTTTAACTTTTTTTTTTTTTATATATGAAATTTATTGACAAATTGGTTTCCATACAACACCCAGTGCTCATCCCAAAAGGTGCCCTCCTCAATACCCATCACCCACCCTCCCCTCCCTCCCACCCCCCATCAACCCTCAGTTTGTTCTCAGTTTTTAACAGTCTCTTATGCTTTGGCTCTCTCCCACTCTAACGTCCTTTTTTTTTTTTTTTTTCTTCCCCTCCCCCATGGGTTCCTGTTAAGTTTCTCAGGATCCACATAAGAGTGAAACCATATGGTATCTGTCTTTCTCTGTATGGCTTATTTCACTTAGCATCACACTCTCCAGTTCCATGCACATTGCTACAAAGTGCCATATTTCGTTCTTTCTCTTTGCCACGTAGTACTCCATTGTGTATATAAACCACAATTTCTTTATCCATTCATCAGTGGATGGACATTTAGGCTCTTTCCATAATTTGGCTATTGTTGAGAGTGCTGCTATGAACATTGGGGTACAAGTGCCCCTATGCATCAGTACTCCTGTATCCCTTGGGTAAATTCCTAGCAGTGCTATTGCTGGGTCATAGGGTAGGTCTATTTTTAATTTTCTGAGGAACCTCCACACTGCTTTCCAGAGCGGCTGCACCAATTTGCATTCCCACCAACAGTGCAAGAGGGTTCCCGTTTCTCCACATCCTCTCCAGCATCTATAGTCTCCTGATTTGTTCATTTTGGCCACTCTGACTGGTGTGAGGTGATACCTGAGTGTGGTTTTGATTTGTATTTCCCTGATAAGGAGCGACGCTGAACATCTTTTCATGTGCCTGTTGGCCATCTGGATGTCTTCTTTAGAGAAGTGTCTATTCATGTTTTCTGCCCATTTCTTCACTGGGTTATTTGTTTTTCGGGTGTGGAGTTTGGTGAGCTCAAATCAAATGTATTTATTCTGTCTTCTATATTTGCATGTGTATTTCCTTTCCTGGTACCGTTTATTTCTTTGTGTGGATCGAGTTATGATTTAGTGTTTTTTGTTTTTTCTTTAAGTTTTTATTTAAACTTCAGCTAGTTAGCATACAGTAAAATGTTAGTTTCATGTGTAAAATTTAGTGATTCAATAAACCTGGTGCTCATCACAATAAGTGCACTCATTAATCCCCATCACTCTTTAACCCATTCCCTCACCCACCTCCCCTCTGGTAACCATCAATTTGTTCTCTATAGTTAGGTTTCTGTTTCTTGGTTTGACTCTCTCCCTCTTTTATTTCCCCTATGGTTGTTGTTTTTCTTAGATTACACATATGTGTGAAATCATATGGTATTTGTCTTTCTCTGACTTATTTTGCTTTGCATAATATACTCTAGCTCCATCCACATCATTGCAAATGGCAAGATTTTATTCTTTTAGGTGGCTAAGTAATATCATTGTATATATATACCACCTCTTCTCTTTATCCATTCATCAGTCAATAGACATTTGGACTATTTTTATAATTGGCTGTGTAGATTATGCTGCCATAAAGATTGAGGTACATGTATCCCTTTGAATTAGTATTTGTGTATTCTTTGGTGGTACCTAGTAGTGCAGTTGTTGGATCTTTGGGGAGTTTTATTTTTAACCTCTTAAAGAACCTCCATACTGTTTTCTAGAGTGGCTGCAGCAGTTTGCATTGGCACCTAGAGTGCAAGAGGGTTCCCCTTTCTCCACATTCTCATCAACACGTCTGGTTTCTTGTGTTGTTGATTTTAGTCATTCCAGCAGGTATAAGGTGATATCTCATTGTAGTTTTGATGTGCTATCCCTGATGATGAACGATGTTGAGCATCTTTTCATGTGTCTCTTGGCTATCTGTGTGTCTTCTTTGGAAAAATGTCTGTTCATGTCTTCTTCAGATTTTTAATTGGATTATTAGTTTTTTGTATGTTGAGTTTTATAAGTTCCTTATATATTTCGGTTACTTACCTTTTATCAGATGTTATTTGCAGGTATCTTCTCTCATTCTGTAGGTTGCTTTTTGGTTTTGTTGATTGTTTCCTTCACTGTGCAGAAGTTTGTTTTTTTTTTTTTTATGAAGTTCTAATAATTTATTCTTGCTTTTGTTTCCCTTGCCTCAGGAGATGTATCTAGAAAGAACTTTCTAGGGTTGATGTCAAATAGTTTACTGCTTGTGTTTTCCTCTAGGATTTTGATTGTTTCCTGTCTCACATTTAGGTCTTTCATCCATTTTCAATTTATTTTTGTAGATGGTGTAAGATAGTGGTCCAGCTTCATTCTTTTGCATGTCTCTATCCAGTTTTCCCAGAATTAATTTTTGAAGGGACTCTCTTTTTCACATTGGATATTCATTCCTGCTTTGTTGGAGATTAATTGACCATAGAGTTTGGAGTTTATTTCTGAGATATCTATTATGTTCCATTGTGTCGTTTATTGTGCTAGTACCACAGTGTCTTGATCTCTACAGCTTTGTAATATAATTTGAAGTCTAGATTTGTGATGGCTCCAGCATTGCTTTTCCTTTCAAGGTAACTTTGGGTATTTGGAGTCTTTTGTAGTTCTATATAAATTTTAAGATTGTTTGTTCTACCTTTGTGAAAAATACTGGTGGTATTTTGATAGGGATTGCATTAAATGTGTACATTCCTTTGGGTAGTATAGAAAATTTAATAATATTTGTACTTCCAGTCCATAATCATGGAATGATTTTTCCATTTATTTGTATCTTCTTCAATTTCTTTCATCAGTGTTTGACAGTTTTCAGATTACACTTCCTTCACCTCTTTGGTTAGGTTTATTCCTAGGTATCCTATGGTTTTGGTGCAGTTGTAAATGTGAT
Source organism: Lynx canadensis (assembly GCF_007474595.2). NCBI lineage: Eukaryota > Metazoa > Chordata > Mammalia > Carnivora > Felidae > Lynx > Lynx canadensis. The sequence continues at coordinate 53,931,669 of NC_044321.2, read as the reverse complement.
TGATTCCTGAATTTCTCTTTTTGCTTCTTCATTATTGATAAATAGAAATGCAACAGGTTTTTTTTTTAATTTTGTATCTTGTGACCTTATTGAATTTGTGTATCAGATATTGCAAGTTTTTGACTGAGTCTACCTATACTACATATGTATCTACATATCTACATATACTGAAAGTTGGATTTCTTCCTTGCCTATTTTGATGCCCTTTCTTTCTTTTTATTGCCTGCTTGCTAGGAATTCCAGTACTATTTTAAGTGACAGTGGTGATATTGGACATCCCTGTCTAGTTCTTGACTGTAGAAGAAAAGCTCTCAGTTTTTCCCCATTGATAATATTAGCTGTGGTTTTCTTATATGGCCTTTATTATTTTGAGGTATGTGTCTTGTAAACCTACATTGTTGAGGGTCTTTTTCATGAGTGAATGTTGTACTTTTTCAAATGCTATTTGTCCTTCTATTGAAGCAATCATATGGTTCTTGTCCTTTCTTTTATTAATGTCATGTATCACAGTGATTTATTTGTGAATATTGAACCACCCTTGAAACCCACATTATTATGGTTAATGATTATTTTTAATATATTGTTGGATTTGATTTGCTACTATTTTATAGAGAATTTTTGCATCCATGTTCATCAGAAGTATTGGCTTGGAGTTCCTTTTTTTGTGTAATCTCTATGTGATTTTTGTATGAGGATTATGCCTGCTTTTTACTATGAATTTGGAAGATTTACTTCCTTTTCTATTTTTTGGAATAGTTTGAAAAGGAAAGTATTAAGTCTTCCTTATTTATTTTATTTATTTTTTAAAATACAAATTAATTAACATAGTGTTGGTTTCAGGAGTAGAACTCAGTGATTCATCACTTACATATAATACCCAGTGCTCATCCCAACAAACGCCCACTTTAATGTCCATTACCTATTTAGTCTATCCCCCCACCTACCTCTCTTCCAGCAACCCTCAGTTTTCTCTCTCTCTCTCTCTTTTTTAAGGGTCTCTTATGGTTTGCTTCCCTCTCTGTTTTTTTTTTAAGTTGAATGTTTTATTATTAAACTATTTATCTTCCTGCAAGGCTGTTGCTTCACCATATAAAAATAGCACCAACAAGCACAGTATATTACAAAATTAAGATAATATTGCTCTTTATCTGACACTATACAACTAACAACCTTTCTCCACTGCCATTTATTTCCAATGGACAGATCATTTAAGTATTTTGATCCCAACCCAGGGATAGATGTAAGCAAGTGAAAATTCCCAAAAGTTTAAGATGACAGTGTTATCCTTGAATTACATAGTTTTTATAACTAATTTTTAACCACAGATAATTTCAGGATTCTGAATATTATAACTGGAGCCTAGCCTAAAAATCATAGGGTGTTGCAAAAAAGATCCATATTGTGTTTATCTGCAATCATTAGAAAGTTAAGGGGTGTTTTCTTTCATTAACATTGTTGCAAGTAGTTTCTTTTTGCACTGGTATTGCTAAAAGTTGCCATTTTAAATCCTCTGTGCACCACTAATTTAAAACAACTATGCTAGATTAAGTTGTTTCATAATAGTTTATTTAGGGGTTCCATTTTTACTCCTCAATAGATTTTATGTATTTCTCAAATGCTTCTTCACTCATCAATTCATCCAGTTCTGAAGGATTACTGAGTGTTTTCTTGATCAGCCAACCATCTTCATAACAAGATTTGTTGACAAGTCCTGGATTTTCTGCAAGAGCTTCATTAATTTCAGTTACTTCTCCCGATAGAGGAGAATAGAGTTCACTAGCAGCTTTCACACTTTCCAAAGCGCCAAACTCCTCTTGCTTGTTCAATTTTGTCCCAACTTCAGGCAGACTATAGTAAACAACATCTCCCAAAGCTTCCTGTGCAAAATTGCTGATTCCCACTGTTCCAATACCATTTTCTGTTATTATCCACTCATGTTTGTCTGTGAATTTTCGCACAGACAGCAGAGCGGAGCCCATGCGAAACATCCAGAGGGCACCCGCCCTCAGCCCCCAGGGCCTCGGCAGGCTGCAGGCCACAGACTGTATGCTCTACGCCGCTCATAGCGCCATGTTGCCAGAGGTGCGGGGTCGCAGTCTCTTTTTATTAAGTCTTCTTTAAATGTTTGGTAGAATTTGCCTGTTAAGCCAGCTGCCCTTGCACTTTCGTTTGTTGGGAAATTTTTCATTACTGATTCAATTTCTTCACGTTTTCTATTATTTCTTGTTTCAGTTTTGCTACTTTATATATTTCTTTAAAAAGTTTTTTTAGGGGCACCCGGGTGGCTCAGTCGGTTAGGCGTCCGACTTCAGCTCAGGTCATGATCTTGCAGTTCAAGAGTTTGAGCCCCGCGTTGGGCTCTGTGCTGACAGCTCAGAGCCTGGAGCCTGCTTCGGATTCTGTGTCTCCCTCTCTCGCTGCCCCTCCCCCACTTGTTCCCTCTCTCTCTTTCTATCTCTCTCTCTCTCTCTCTCAATAATAACGTTAAAATTTTTTTTAAGTTTTTTAATGCTTTATTTTTGAGGGAGAGAGAAAGAGAGCGCAAGTGGGGGAGGGGCAGCGAGAGAGGGAGACACAGAATCCGAAGCAGGCTCCAGGCTCTGAGCTGTCAGCACAGAGCGTGTCTCGGGTCTCAAACCCACAAACCGTGAGATCCTAACCTGAGCCAAAGTTGGATGCTTAACCGACTGAGCCACCCAAGTGCCCCTATATATTTCTACGAAGTTATCCATTTCTTCCAGGTAGTCCAATTATTTACTATATAGTTTTTTTTTTAATATTCTATTACAATTGTTTGTATTTCTGTGATGTTGGTTGTTATTTTCCTTTCCCATTTGTGATTTTATTTGGGTCCTTTCTTTTTGCTTTTTGGTAAGTCTGGCTAGCAGTTTATCAATTTTATTAGTTTTTTTCAAAGAACCTACTCTTGGTTTTATTGATTTTTTCCTATTGTTTTTTTAGTTTCTATATCATTTGTTTCTGCTCTAATCTTCATTACTTCTTTCCTTCTGCTAGCTTTAGGCTTCATTTATTGTTGTTTTTCTAGTTTCTTTAGGTTTATCTTAGGTTGTTTATTTGAAATTTTTGTTGCCCCTTGAGATAGGCATGTATTGCTATATGCTTCCCTCTTAGGACCCCTTTTGCTGCATACCAAAGGTTTTGGACCATTGTGTTTTCACACATTTCTTTCCATGTTTTTTGTTTGTTTGTTTATTCTTTGACTTTCTGGTTGACCCATCCTCTATTTAGTATCTTTTAATTTCCATGTATTTGTGGTCTTTCCAAAATTTTTCTTGTGGTTGACTTCAAGTTTTATGGCATTGTCATAAAAAAAAATGCATGGTGTGATCTCAGTCTTTTTGTATTTGTTGTGTATTGATTTGTGACTTAGTATGTAATCTCTTTTGGAGCATGTCCCATGTGCACTTGAAAAGAATGTGTATTTTGTTGTTTTAGGTTGGAATATTCTTAATGTATCTGTTAAGTCCATCTGGTCCAGTCTGTTATTCAAAGCCAGTTTCCTTGTTGATTTTGTTTAGATGATTTTCCTCTTGATGTAAATGGTGTGTAAACATTCCCTACTGTTATGTATTATTATCAATTGGTTCCTTTATGTTTATTAGTAATTGTTTTATATATTTGGGCACTCCCATTTTGAGTGTATGAACATCTATAGTTGTTAGATTTTGTTGTTGCATTGTTCCTTTTATGACTATATCATGCCCTTTTTTCTCTTGTTGCATTCTTTGTTTAAAGTCTAGCTGGTCCGATATATATATTGCTACACTGGCTTTATTTTGATGTCCATTTGAATGATGAATGTTTCTCCATCTCCTTACTTTCAATCTGCTGGTGTCATTAGATCTCTAGTGAGTGTCCTGTATGCCTCATATAAATGGATCTAGTTGTTTTTTTTTTTTTCCTTTCTGACACCCTGTGTGTTTTGATTGGAGCATTTAGTCTATTTACATTCAGAGTAATTGTTGATAGATTTGTATTTAGTGCTACTTTATTACTTGTTTTTCATTGTTTCTAGAGATTTTCTCTGATCCTTTTTTGTCTTTGTCACTTTTATTCTATTCATTCCTCTCAAATAATTTCCTGTAATATTGCTTGCAGTTTGGGTTTAGTGGTCATGGACTCCTTTAGTTTTTGGTTTTCTGGGAAACTCTTTATCTCTCTTTCTATTCTGAATGATAGCCTTGCTGGATAGAGTATTCTTGGCTGCAGATTTTTTCCACTCAGCACATTGAATATATCATGCCACTGCCTTCCGGCTTGCCAAGTTTCTGTTGAGAGAGCTGCAGCTAACCTCATGTGTCCTCCCTTGTAAATTAGGGACTTACTTTGTCTTTCTGCCTTTTAAGACTTTTTCCCCATCACTATATTTTGTCAATTTAATTACATTATGTGTTGGTGTTGGCCTGACTTTGTTGATTTTGATGGGAGTTCTTTATGCCTCCAGGATCCAGATGTCTGTTTCCTTCCCCAGCTTAGTGACATTTTCACTTATTACTTTCTCTAGTAAATTTTCTGCCCCTTTTCTCTCTCTTCTTCTTCAGGGGCTCCTGTAATATGAATATTATTACATTTGATGGAGTCACTGAGTTCTCTAAGTCTATTTTTGTGTTCTATAATTCTTCTTTAAGCCTTCTGTTCATTGTGTCAAGCCTGTTTCCAATCTCAGTTACTGCATTGTTCATTTCTGATTGATTCTTTTTTAACCTTTTTTCTCTGAGGTAAAATTCTCCTTGATGGCTTCCATTCATTTCTCAAGACCAGTGAGTATCTTTATGATTATTGCTTTAAATTCTCAGTCATGTTACTTATATCTGTTTTGCTTAGATCTCTGGCCAGGGCCTTATCTTGTTTTTCATTTGCAGTAAATTCCTTCATTTTGACATTTTGTCTAAGTCTCTGTCTTTTTCTGTGTTACAAAAGTCTGTTCTGTTTCCTGTTTCTGAGAATAATGGCTTTATGAAGTAGAGATGATGTAGTGTGCAGAGCCTGGAGCTTCAGGGAGTGTTTCTGCCATGTGCTCATGCACTCTGTTCTGTGTTTTGACTGCTCTATCCTTCAGGCCAATTGTCTTCAGAGGATCTCCTTGCCTACAGTGGGCATTGTTTGGTCCTTGACCATAATGTGGCAAGGTTTAACTAGGTATGGTCCGGTCTGCTTGTGAAAAGAGACTGGATCCTTCTTCCACTAGAACTGAGGCTTTGCAGAACTCTGTGGTCGGGAGACATGGTGTGGGCAGGGGTTTCTTCTGGTCTTTTGGGGAAGGGGCCCATCATGCTGGGACTAAGTCTAGCTTGACTGAGAAGGGTAGTCCTGCTAGAGTGCAGCGGTCTGAGATTTTGTGTAAGCAAGTTAGGTAGCCTGTGTTGGCCCTGAGCTGCCTCCTGTATGTGTCTCTGTGTTTATCCTGAGGTGCAGGGGAGGGAAATGGCTCCAGCCAGCATCTTTGTTCCTGGAGAAGTGTCACCATGAATGCTGCCTCTTAGGGAAGCACTCAGAGAACAGCACATAATCTTCCCACTCTGTGACTCAGGTGTTTTCAGATTGTTGTTTCCATGCTGTCTGTCTCTGTGTTTTTTTTGCCTGACTTCTCACCAGGAGCAGCCCAGTTCCCTTTGGGCTCTATTTCTGCCAAGCCTGCTGATGTTTAAAACTGCATGCTTTAGGGATGTGGTGTGGGCAGGGGCTTGTGTGGGACTTCTAGGGGACACATGCTGGGACTGCCATGCTGGGACTGAAGCAAGCTTGACTGAGCTGGGTATTCCTTACAGCATTCAGGGGTGTGGGAATTGTAATCAAATTAGGCAGCTTGTTTTGGCCCTGTGCAGCTTTCTGCACGTGACTCTGTGTTTATCTTGAGGGGAGGAAGGGAAATGGGACCAGCTAGCTCCTTTGTCACCAGAGAGGCATCTGTGTGAGTGCTGCCTCTCAGGGAAGCTTTCAGAGAAGAATGAGTAATCTCCCCACTGTGTATCCCAAGAGTTTATTCATATTGGCCTTTCCATGCTGTCTACCTCCCCCCTTTTTGCCTACCTTCTCTCTAGGAGCAGTGCAGTTCCCTCTCAGCTCTATCTCAACCAAAACTGATGACATTTAAAACTCCAGACTTTGAGGCTTGCTGGTTGCAGGATTTCAGGAAAGTCAACCCCTCTCATTTTCCCAGTCAATGGCTTTGGAGAAATGTTCTTCTTCTGTGTCCCCCTGTGTGCTTCTCTGTCTCTTGCCCTTCTCTGTGACCATGGCTCACTCCCCTCTACAGCACCCATAATCCTTTTCTCCCTGAAGCCATGTCTTTACACTTCCTACCTTCTTCCATGTGGCTTATTCTCTCCCTTTAGTTTTGGAGTCTGTTCTGTCAGTCTTCAGGTTGATTCCTTGGGTATTTGGGATAATTTGATAGTTGTATCATTGTGTTCATGGGTTGAGACTAGCCCAGGGTCCTCCTACTCTGACACCATCTTTCACCCTCCTGATTTAGTTTTCTTTGATTTTAGCCTGGTAGACTCCCTTTATTGATTGATTGATTGACTGACTGATTGATTGATTGATTGATTGTAGGACAAATTTGCCAGCAACAAATTCAGTTTTTGTTTATCTTAATTTCCTCTTTATTTTTTAGGAGGTTAATATTGGTAGATGTAGAATATTTTATAATCCACCCCAAGCATTTTTTAAAAAAGTTTATTTTGAGAGAGAGTGCACATGTGCAAGTGGGGGAGGGGCAGAGAGAGAGAATCCCAAGTAGGCTCTGCACTGTCAGCACAGAGTCCAATGTAGGACTCAATCCCTCAAAGTGCAAGATCATGACATGACCCAAAATCAAGATTCAATCACTTAACCAACTGAGTCCCCTAGACACTCCCTCCTCCCAAGCATTCCCTTTACTGTCTGATCCTTCATGATTCCTGATGAAAAATTCAGCAGTTAATCTTACTGAGAATTCCTTGTTCATGGTGAGTCTTTTTTTTCCTTTTTAAAAGATTCTCTCCCTTTATCTTTCAATACTTGACTATGATGCTTTTAGGTGTATATATGTGATTTTATCTTCTTTTAACTATATTGAGCTTATTGGTAGTGAAGATGAGTTTTATTTTTATCAAGTGTGACAATATTGTTTCTTCTTCTTCCTCTTCTATTGTAGGATTCCCATTGTCTGTATTTGTTATGTTTATGGTGCCTCTTAGGTCTCTGAGGCTCTGATAATTTCTTCATTCTTTTTTCTTTCTGTTACATAAACTTTGTAATCTCAATTGACCTGTCTTTAACTTCAGTGATTCTGCCTAAATCAAATATTGAGCTTCTGTAGTAAATTTCTCATGTTTATTATTGTATTTTTTAATTATAGAATTTTTAGTTGGTTCTTTTAAAATATTTTCCAACTCTGTTGATATCTGCATTTGATGAGACATTGTTCTTATTCTCTCATTCAGTTTTCTTAGACATGGTTCCCTTTAATTCTTTGAAATATTTAGAATAACTAACTTAAGGGGCACCTGGGTGGCTTAGTCAGTTAAGTGTCTGACTTCGGCTCAGGTCATGATCTCATGGTTTGTGGGTTTGAACACTGCATCAGGCGCTGTGCACCTCAGAGTCTGGAGCCTGCTTTGAATTCTGTGTCTCCTTCTGTCTCTGCCCCTCCCTGACTCACACTCTGTCTCTGAAAAATAAATAATAAAAACATTTAGAAATAAGAATAACGAACTTAAAATCTTTGTCTAGTAAGTCCAATATCTTCATCATGGACAGTTCAGGTGATTACATTTTTAATTTTTTAAAATATTTATTAATTTTTGAGAGAGAGAGACAGAGCATGAGCTGGGGAGGGGCAGAGAAAGAGGGAGACACAGAATCTGAAGCAGGCTCTAAATATCTGAACTGTCAGCACAGAGCCCCATGCAGGACTCGAACCCATGAACTGTGAGATCATGACCTGAGCTACAGTTGGAGGCTTATCCAACTGAGTCACCCAGGTGCCCCTACATTTTTTGAGTATAAGCTAATTTTTCCTGTCTCTGTGTGTTTCCTCATTTCTTGTTGAGAAGTGTACATTAATATTATATAATGTGACAACTCTGGAAATAAGATCATCTCTCTTTGCCCATGGTTTGCTCTGTCTGTTGTTGTTTGCTTATTTATTGGTTTCCTGAGCTAATTCTGTATTAAAGTCTGTATTTTTTGTTGTGTGAAGCTGCTGAGGTCTTTTGTAGGTTACCTCTGTGACCAGCTAATGAGTGGACAAGGATTCCATAAAATATCTTGAGCCAGCAAGTTTCTCAGCCTTTGGTGAAGGGCTTTGTTGGTGTGTGTTATGGTATGACCTCAACATTCAGCCAGTCAGTTTACAACTCTGCCTGCCATTCTCTCCCTGCTTGTTCAGGGCCTCAAGTTCAGATAGAACTGAGAGATTAGGGCCTTCTTAAATCTTTAATGGACATAGATACAGCCTGGGGTGTTCACACATTCCTTTGAATGCACATGTCTTTCTAGATTCTTAGGAATAGTTTGTACTTTTGCAAAGGCCCTGTGCATATCATTCTCCAAATTGTCATTCTCTAATTTTTTTATGAAGGGTTTTGGGTTCCTGGACCCAATTCCAATTTATTTTTGGGAGTGGTTTCCCCACAGTAACAAGCAGTTCTCTGGACATCAGCTAGATGTCCTACCATTCAACTCAATTACAACACTATATACCTGGAAACCAGATTCTACAGGTTAAGGGTTCAGTCGTACAAGACTACACTACTACTTTCAGGTATCAGTCACAAGTCCAATGCTTCTGACCAACTGATTATAAACCAGTGTTTCCACAATGCCCTTCTTAGGTTTGATTAATTTACTAGAGTGGCTCACAGAGCTAAAATATTTTACTTTCTAGATTATTGGTTTATTATAAAAGGATATAACATAGGAACAGCCATATGGAAATTATGTATAGAGCATATTATGCAAGAGGGTGTGGGGCTTCCATGCCCTGTCTGAGTGTACCATTCTCCCCACTTCTCCTCCATATATTTACTAACCTAGAAGTTTCCAGAACCCCATCCTTTTTGGTTTTTATGGATACCTAGGGATGATTGATTAAATCATTGGCCATTGGTGATTGATTCAGCCTCCAGCCCCTCTCTCCTCCCAGAGGTCAGAGGGACCCAGGGGTCAGGGGAGTGAGAATGAAAGTTCCAATGCTCTAGGGGCGCCTGGGTGGCGCAGTCGGTTAAACGTCCGACTTCAGCCAGGTCACGATCTCGCGGTCCGTGAGTTCGAGCCCCGCGTCAGGCTCTGGGCTGATGACTCAGAGCCTGGAGCCTGTTTCTGATTCTGTGTCTCCCTCTCTCTCTGCCCCTCCCCCGTTCATGCTCTCTCTCTCTCTCTGTCCCAAAAATAAATAAACGTTGAAAGTTCCAATGCTCTAATCACATAGTTAGTTATCCTGGAAATCAGTCTCCATTTTTAGGTGTGGTCCAAAAGTCATTCTAATAACCTAACAAAAGACAATTTTATGGCTGTCATCACTTCAGTATTCCAAGTGTTTTGGGAGTTGTCAGCCAGGAACTGTGGATAAAGACAAAATATATATGAGAAATGTATTTTTGTCATCTAAATGATCAAATACAGACACACACACACACACACACACACACATATATATATATATATATTTATTTTTGAGAGAGAGAGAGAGAAAATGTGAGCAGGGGAGTGGCAGAGAGAGAGGGAGACACAGAATCTGAAGCAGGCTTGAGTCTCTGAGCTGTCAGCACAGAGCTCGATGTGGGGCTCAAACTCACAAACCACAAGATCATGACCTGAGCTGAAGTCAGATGCTTAACCGACTGAGCCACCCAGGTGCCCCTCAAAATATATTTCTTATAAATCACAATATCACACCAAATACTTTGATCAACCTCTTGATAACTCCAACTTTTACATTGCTTAAGGCCACCACAATTTTTAAAAATTTCAGGTAATTGTTTTTGACAAATGCCCCAATAGCAGCACTGTTTACACAGAATGAGCTTTGGGTAAGGAGAGAGACTATTCTTAATAATGGAATTTTCAGGGGCGCCTGGGTGGCGCAGTCGGTTAAGCGTCCGACTTCAGCCAGGTCACGATCTCGCGGTCCGTGGGTTCAAGCCCCGCGTCGGGCTCTGGGCTGATGGCTCAGAGCCTGGAGCCTGTTTCCGATTCTGTGTCTCCCTCTCTCTCTGCCCCTCCCCTGTTCATGCTCTGTCTCTCTCTGTCCCAAAAATAAATAAACATTGAAAAAAATTTTAAAATAAAAAAAAAATAACGGAATTTTCAGGACCTCTCAAAATGGGCAAATAGTGATAATTGTCTAAGAACACAGCCTTGTAAAACTCCACCCCATTCTGCCCTCTCTGGTGGCTGCTAACCTATTGTTTTTCACAGCTACTGTAGTTGTAAAGCTGTTGTTTTTCAATGCTACAGTAGAGACGGGGAGAGAGTGGTTTGATTAGGTTTACTTAATGTATCACAAAGTACACTGGTATTATCAAGATTCAGTATTTTATCTTGAAGAGAGAACCTTAGATTGTTACACCTTTAGTTTATTTAGAGAATATTTGGTATCTATTTCTCTCTCTCTCTCTCAAAATATATATATATATATATATATATATATATATATATATATATATAACAAAAACTTGTGTCCAGAATATATAAGGAAATCTTATAACTCAATAATAAGAAGACAAAAACCCAGTTATAAAACAGGCAAGAATTTGAACAGACACTTCAGGAAAAAAAGATACTATAAATGTCTAATAAGTACATGATAAACTACTTAATGCCATTAGTCATCAGGAAAATGCAAATTAAAACTACAAGGAGATACTAGTACTCATCCATTTGAATAGTTAAAATAAAAAAGTAACTTACCAGCTTTTTCTTGTATGTTTATTCACAATAGCCAAGATATGGAAGAAACTTAAGTGTCCATCAGTAGATGAATGGATAAAAAAGATGTGGTATATATATACAGTGCATTATTAGTCATAAAAGAGAATGAAATCTTGCCATTTGTAACAATATGGATGGACCTAGGGAGGATTTTGCTAAATGAAATAGGTGAGAGAAACACAAATACCATGTGATATCACTTAATGTGGATACAAAAATAGCAGAAACAGAACCACAAATACAGAGAACAAACTGATGGTTACCAGAGGGTAAGTGAATGAGAGGATGAAAAAAAAATGACTGAAGGGAAGTAGGGGTACAGGCTTTCAGGTACGGAATGAGTAAGTCATGGGGATGAAAGGTACAGCATAAAGAATATAGTCAGTGGCACTGTAATAGCATCGTATGGTGACGGAGGGTAGCTGTACTTGTAGTGAGCATATCATCATGTATAGAGTTGCTGGATCACTATGTTGTACACTTGAAAGTAATATAATATTGTATGTCAGCTATACTGCAATAAAAAGATTTTAAAATAAATTACCAGATGTTGGAAGATATGTGGATCAACTGAAATTCTCATATATTGTTGATAGGTGTACAAAATAGTACAATGAATTTGGAAAGCAGTTAGACCTCTTCTTGTATATTTTAATATACACTTTCCAACTAAACATATAACCAATTTATTGGACTCTTATGTATTTACCAAAGAGAAATGAAAATATATGTTCTAGGCAGGCTCATACATGAGTGTTTAAAGTAACTTTCTTCACAATAGTGAAAAACTGTAAACAGCACAATATCCATAAATAGGTGAATGAATGAATTATGGTGTATTTATACAATGCAATCTACTCAGCAACAAAAATAATGAATTACAGATAGATGAATTTCTAAGACATTGTGCAGACCAAAGTAATGTAGACATCAGGGTATATTCTATATGATTCCATGTCAGATAATAGTGATAAAAGTAAAGTGGTGTGTATACAACATTAATTAACTACCTGACTAATTAATTCTGTTTACATTCTACCTTATTCAGAAAGCTTCAATTGCCTAAAAACACTATCTAGCTACGTTTAAGGGGAAGGTGAGGGAAAAACATTATAGAAGGTAAATAAGAAGGTGGTATAGAGAGAACCTTCAAAGATAGCTTGAAAAATTATGAGATAATGGCTTGTTGGACAGGGATGCAGAAGTATTAGGAAGGATAAAATAATGACTTTACATGGTTTAGAGTGATGCAGTAAATTTTAGTGTAATAAAGAAATAAGTGCCCCATATACTGCAAGCATTTCTAGGTTATCTATTGATTCTTTGGAGTCCAAAAGTTACCCAACTCATTTTTCTGAAATAGATGACTCATTCCTGGTACATCTCTTAGTACAGAGTCTAAATATTGAGACTTTGTTTCAATGAAGAGCTGTTAATTTGTGCTTGTTCATATTTGCAAATGTGATTTGTCTGCATTGTCTCATTTTTTATTTGCTTGTTTATAAGGTGAACATAGTAATACCTACATTGGGGTATTGGAGAGGAGTCAGTGACAGTGTGGAAAGTTCTTCATATACTTTTTGAAGTTCTATGCAAATGTAAAGTAGCGTTTTGAAAACCAGAAGTCTGGTGTGCGTGGGTGGCTCAGTTGGTTAAGTGTCCGACTTGATTTTGGCTCAGGTCATGATCTCGCGGTTCATGAATTCGAGCCCCGCGTCGGGCTCTGTGCTGACAGCCCAGAGCCTGGAGCCTGCTTCGGATTCTGTGTCTCCCTTTCTCTCCGTTCCTCCCCTGCTCATGCTCTGTCTCTATCTGTCTCTCAAAACTAAATAAATGTTTAAAAAAAAAAAGAAAATCAGAAGTCTGGAGAAGAGACATTGGTGCGAATAGTGAAAAAGGGAATAAATGCCACTCCTTTCTTATTCTATGCTTTTACTTACAAAATAATATAAATGTCAAAAATTAGAGTATTGGTTGTTTCGGAAAAGTTCAGATTATTCTAAAAGAGGAATTATTAATAACTGTACCTTGCTTGTCTCAAGAAAATAATGAAGAAATCCAGGTATGTGTGAAAAGGGAATATAATAAATATTTTTATTTAATCTTTCTGAGTGAAACAGAAAGTGCATGGCAGAATTCTGGGCTTGCCCTTTTCTGCTACTGGCTAAGGAGGGCAGAGGAAAGTGATTGTTTTCCAGCCATGGAGCTGGTTTTGTATTTTCTTTGCTGATGGAATATGGAAAGCAGGGTGGGCATGCTCCTCTCACATTTATGTGGACCAGATTTGAAATAGAAAATGCTATCCAAAATGTGGAGATTTGAGAAGGCATGGTAACCTGGTCTGCAGCCTCCAATTTTTGTAAAACTTTTCTCCTCCTCCACTTCCTCCTCCCCCTCCCTCTCCTTCCCCCGTCCTACTCACTAATCATGTATTCAAAGGGTCAGGGCTCTAAATACTGAAAATAAGTTCTTCTGGAAATGGGACACAGATAAGATGGCAATAAAATTCTAGGCAGTTTAATCTGTTTCCACCAAATGTCTGAACATGTTTTATTGTGTTTGTGCTTAACCATGATAGTTTTTCATTGAAAGGGATAGGTGCTGTTTGCATTGTCTCCCTTTCTGTTAGTCTGAGAGCAAAAACTCCCATAACCCTGTGTTTCTGATAGATGTGAAGGTGGGGAATGATGAAACTATGGAGTTAGAGAAGAAATAGGAAAAGGGAGCCAAAGATAACCTAAAGCTTGAGCTTTCCTAGAAGATTGTCCAGTGGGTTACTTGAGTTGTTGAGAGAAGTGCCCCTCAAACTTTCAAAGGCATATGAATCCCCTAGGGATTATATTAAAATGCAGTTTCTTATTCAGGAAGTCTAGGTTGTGACCTGGAAATGTGTATTTCCATCGAGCTCCTAGATGATGATGATTCTGCTGACCTGAGAACCATTCAGAGTAGCGAGGCTGGAGAGTTTGGCCAGACCACTTGATGAAGGCCATATTTAAACTAAATCCATAAAGAGAATTTGTCAAAAGGTTAGCTAAATGTGATTTAGTTTTATACCTGCATTAATCTTTTATATAATAAAATTCAAAACTGTTCACCCAAAGTAAAAGCATTTGTCTGGCCATACCATCCTGAAGTTTGTTATTAAGTGCCTTCGTAGTTCAGGTCTCTCGGTGAATACTATGTGAGCAACTTAAATTTGTTCTCCTGCCAGATAGTATTCTAACCCAGGATTCCATATGGTTAATGTGTAACATTTCCATGTTGTGCCTGTGTTGCCATGGAAAAGGCCCTGAAGAGACAGGCCATCTGGCTTCTACTTTTGGCTCTGCCGGCTAGCTTGGGGACTTTGATTACCACAGTTATAAAATTCAGCTACATCTTTCTTTGTAGAATGATTGTGGATATTTCTTTGGTGAGAGGTGAGAAAGCATTTAGTCCATTGCCCATAATTGGTGCTCAAAAGAGCCTCTTTTAGAAGTAAAACTAAGTAGTTTTAGGTCTTTACAGGCTTTGGGTAGAACGAGTCAGAAAGGACAGGGAGTGAGATTAAAACATGTCCCATAACTTAAAAGGATTCACTAAGATGCCTTCCTTCCTCCTTAATGTATGATTTTCATTGCTCAAATCTTCTACTGAGGGTGAGATCTTTTGTTTAACTTTATTAAATGCAAGTTGCTAACTCCCAGGAGCACTTTGCTTTTTCTCCTATTCGCCCTAACAGAGATGAGTAAATCAGTTAAAGGACAGAAATTTTGACCATTTCTTCTGTTTCTCTTACTTTGCAGATTATTCTTCAGCTGTTCAGAAATTTTCTCAGACACTTCAGTCCTTTCAGTTCGATTTCATTGGAGATACTCTGACTGATGATGAAATTAACATTGGTAAGTCTTCACCTACATGTGGTCATGCGCCTCTTGAGGCGATTCGGAGACCATTCAGTCTCCTAGGTTTGTAGATACAGAGAACTTGGGCACCTTTATCCTCTGTGGTCTTGTGCCAAGCTCATGGGAAGCTGCTTATGAAGGATAAAGAAACACTGCTTGTCAGTCCTGTTCCCCACTCACACAAAAGCAATAAAAATATATCCCTGAAGCCTCCACTGAAGCCTTTGTATCAGTCTGCAGGAGAATTTTTCTTTAAAGAATATAATACATGAAAATAGGTATTTGTGTAAGGGATAAATTAAAGAGTGATTTTAAAAAAATTTCCAAAATGATTTAGAGTAAGAGTCCTCTAAGGAATAAACTCCCCTAGAAAGTTTAAAATTAGCATTTATATATGTACAGCTTTTCAGACAACAGGACATTTGGCATCTCTCTTGGAACTGAATTTAACAACTCACTCTATCAGCTGTGTCATCTTGGACAGATATTTCTTTTCTCTGAGCCTTAGTCTTGTCCTCTGTAAAATGTGGTTAATATTAATAGCAAGACTGTTACCATGAGGAGATCGAACAGTGGAGGGTAAAGAACTTTGTGTTTGTGTTAGTTGTAATGAAGTTAAAGTAGTATCAGCAAACCATGGCCCTTGTGCCAAACTTGCCTGCCACCTTTTTTTTTCTTTTTGTAAATAAAATTTTGTTGGAACACAGCCACATTTATTTGTTTAAATATTTTCTAAAGGTACTTTTGTGGTAGGAAAACAACATTGAGTAGTAGTAGTGACTGGATAGCTTTCAAAGCCTAAAATATTTGCTCTCTGGCCATTTAAGAAAAAGTTTGGTAAACACTGAATTGAAGAGTTAGTGTAAAGCATTTGCTAGACAAGAACATTGAATCACAGAAATGTTGCAAATGATTTAATGTCACTGAAACAAGTTAGTTACACAGTTCTATTTATGAACCCCAGCATTAAAATATAAAATGTATTATTATTATTATTATTATTATTATTAAATGACATTTGTAGTAAGTATAATATATAAAAGTATAAAATTACCTATGATAATAGGATACTCTAGCACAGAAACTTTGTATTAGATGGTATTGGCATGTTATCTTTTAATTCTTTTTTCTACATGTACCTCTTTTATATGTATGCAATTTAGTTCATAGTATATACATAATTTTAACTTTTTAACCTACCTTTTATCATAATTATCTTCTGATATCAATTCAAATTCTTTTTAAGTTTCATGGGGGGCAAGGACATTGTTTTTATTCACTGCTATTTCCCCAGCAGGTAGAGGAGTGCCTAGGATGTAGTAGATACTCGATTCATGTTTACTGACTAAATAATGGATGCATTCAGATCTCATTATCATTGGAGCCATACTGTACATAATATTCAACTATTTAGCTTATTTCCAATTTTTCACTATTATGAATAATACTGCAATGAGTGCTTTTATGAGATTATGATTGGTGACTATTTGTTTTGGTAAATGTAGTGGTGTAACTAGTGAGGCACACATTTGCATTTAGATTATTTACTTACTCATTCCACTTCACTTTACTTTTGCAAATCTATTTTTGTCAAAGGGCATGACTTATTTAAAAGTTAATTTCATGGGCTGTAGAGTCAGATAGGCCAAATTTGAACTCTAGCTTTGGACCTTATTATCAGTGTAACCTTGGCAAGTGACTTTCCCTGAGTGTTAATTTTTCTCATCTTTGAAATGGGGATGAGGTGATCAATTTCAAGTGTACACAGTGCCTAAATACATTTTATCTATGTAACTGTTGTTAACATAAAATTTGATGTATTTGTACTCTGCAATGGATTGGATATTTTTGTGTCCTTCCCAAAATCCATATGTTAAAATCCTAACCCCTGGTATGATGGTATTAAGAGCTGGAGCCTTTGGGAAATAATTAGGTCATGAAGGTGGAGCCCCTCATGAATGGGATTAGTGCCCTCATAAAAGAGACTTCAAAGGGCTCTTTTACCTTCCTCCCATCACGTGAGAATACAACAAGTTGTCAGTCTGCAACCTGGAAGAGGGCTCTCACCAGAATGTAACTATGTCGACACCCTGATCTCAAACTTCCAGCCTCCAGAATTGTGAGAAATACATTTCTGTTGTTTATAAGCCACACAGTCTATGGTATTTTGTTACAGAATCCTGTAACAAAACTTCGTAAGATGGAAATCAGTACTGAGAGGTGGGGGGAACTGCTGTACCAAATACCTAAAAATGTAGAGGTAGCTTTGGAATTGAGTAATGGGAAGAAAGTACAAGAATTTGGAGCTGCATGCTAGGAAAAGCCTAGATTGCCATGAATAGAATTTTAAAGGCAATTGTGGTGAGAGCTCAGAAAGAAAAAAGGAGAGCCATAGAGAAAGCTTCCATGAAGAATGGACAATGGAGAAAAGCCATCCTTGTTACAAAGTAGGCAAAGAACTTGGCTGAATTGTATTTGTGTTTTGTGGGAAGTAGTATTTTGTGAGTGATAAAATGGAATATTTGGATGAGGAAATTTCTAAGCAAAGTGTTGGAAGAATGGCTTTGTTCTCTTTGTTTATAGTAAAAGCTGAGAGGAGAGAATGAATTGGAGATGGAATTATTAAACAAAATGGAAACAGAACTTCAAGATTTGGACATTTCTCTGCTTGCCCATATTACAAAAAATGGCAAAGTGTATTTGGAAGAGAACACCAAGGGTGTGGTGGACTGACCATTGCATAAAGAGCTCAATATGGATGTAACCATGGATATAATCAACTATCACAGCAGAAGCCAGGAATAGAGATGGGATTATATGAGCAGAAATACCACCAGCTGGGAATATAGGAAACAAAAAATGTGACAAAATGAAGAAAAACTGGTTGACTTCTTAGACCCTATTAGACCAGACCATAGAGCTATTTGGCTATGAACATGCACTATTCTTCAAGATAAGAGAAGAAGGCCTCTGAAGCCACTTCTGAGATCATCAGGGCTGCCACTCCTATCATATACATAGTGTACATAGGCTTTGGGGGCCTACTCTTAGATTTGAAAGGGCAAGACCAATACCCAGGGAGCTGTAGGATTGGGCCTACTGAGGGTATAACACCTACCCTACCATAAGTGTCAACCAGTGCCATTAAGGAAAAATAAAGTGGGTGAGGTTGAGCATGATGGCTTATAAACAAAAATAAAAATGACCCCCTGATATGTCAGGTTCTTGTGGGTGTCTGTGAGCTCCATGTAAGGTGTTAGCTGGACATATTTGCTTCTTAATGTATGCTTTACAACAACCTCTTAACTCAGTTTCTATTTGCCTGCCAACTCCAGATATTCTTGGTTATCAACTGATCGTTGCTTTTAGGGCTGTTGACTCATGAACTGACCTTTATTGATGGGGACTAAAAAAAGATTTTGAGATTTTAATTGGCCTGTCATATTCACTGTCCTTGTTGAATTTGTCATTTTGAGAACTGGGATGTGTGGTGGTAGTGACAGTAACACCCAATGCTCCAACAGTTTAAGGTGAGGCTTTTTGGAGGCTTTAAGAAGAAATATTAGAGAGCATACTGGGAGAGTATTGTTGGGAAAGAACAGTTGCTTTGAAGTTGAGACAGCAGAGTGTGCCATGCCCTCCAGTTGCCAATACTACTGGCCCTGAGTCAGTAGATCTTCCATTTAACTGAAAATATTGGTAGAAGGACAGTTGCAATACAATTTTGGGTTGAGATTTAGATTTCACATTGCATGTGAAGAGGGCCTTGCAGTTCTTTCCATAATGCATTTTTCATGATGGCTGCAAAAGGTGACTCAGTACCATTAAGCCCCTTGTAGATACTATTTGTCTAACAGAAATGATAGTGATTCCTAGAGGATGTGAGGCAAAGCCTGAGGCTTCTCTGAAGAGTCCCTTCCGTTGATGATCAGCTCTAGTACCTAACTTGAGCAGTCTGCGTACAACAGGAACAAGTGGGAGAAAGTGTCTCACTGCCCTGAAGATGACATTTGTTCCTGCTCTTAGAGTAAGACATCTGTGCCTTCAATTGGCATTGTATGACTTTTTCTCTACCTCTAGAGCTCAATAACTAAAGGAAATCTCAGGTGTTTAGGTAGTTTTGTATATACTTCAGATTTATCAGCTATAGGATCTTAGCAATATTACCTAAACTTGTTGGGCCTGTTTTCCTCATCTGGAAAGTAGGAAGTATAATCTATTTCACAAGACTGTAAAGAGCAAATCAGATAAATACATATAACAGAGAGTATATGTAAATCATTTGGCTCAGTGTCTGGCATATGATTGGTGCTCAATATCTCATGGTCGTTATTAATCTTAGCAGGAAGGTAGTAGAACCCAATTTTTTGAGAATGTCAGCTTGTGATTTGATTTCCTGAATAACTACAAGAAATATAAAATAAAATGTTAGTGTTCCAGGGACCTTAGAGGATATCTAGTTCAGTTATTTCTAATCTATGTCAGAGGCACCTGAAGATCTTACTGATCCTGTCTCAGGACCTCTCTTAGATCAAATGAATCAGAATCTCTGTAGTGGATCCCAGGTCTCTGATTTCTGTACAGTCATCATAACATCAGTGAGCATTTTGGAACTCATTAGTTGTCAGGGATTTTCAAACTGTTCCTTGGATCTTCAATGTCTCCTATCCACCCAAGCTCAAATGAAGCATGCAAGAATTTACTTGAAAATTCGAATTTCAGATTAAAAAATAAGCTGATATTTTCAGAGTGCTGAGTAAGAGGTCTTATTCTAAGAACTTTACATAAACTAATGAGAGAAAGTCAGAAAGACAGTGACTGAAAGGTGTGTGTGTGCACACGCGCACGCACACACACACACATACACACACACACACACACACACACAGAAGGAAAGAGAGAGGGAGAGAGGAGAATATACTAGACTAGTTTAGCAACCTCCCCACCACCACTCCTGCCAATTCTAAAGATAGGGAAATTGATGTCCAGAGGTGGGCTAGTGATTGTTGAAGGTCTCTCACAGTTAAGTAGTGCCAGGTTTATTACTGGAACCAAGGTCTCCTAAAGCCCAATTGATTTATTCAACCAATTTTTACTGAGCATCTGCTGTGAACTCTACCTTCATGGAGCTTCAGTTAAATTTTAGGAAGAAGTACAGGTGCCTAGGTGGTTCAGTCAGTTAAGTTTGAGCCCCGTGTCAGGCTCTGTGCTGACAGCTCAGAGTCTGGAGCCTGCTTCAGATTATGTGTCTCCTTCTCTCTCTGCTCCTTCCCTGCTCTCTCTCTCTCTCTCTCTCTCTCTCTCTCTCTCTCTCAAAACTAAATAAACTTTAAAAAATTAAGAGAAAAGTTTTAGGAAGAAGTATAAGCAAATAACTTCCTATATCATTGCAGTACTAGGAGCAAGAAAGAAGAATGCTTCCCACATAGGCTTCAGAGAACTTCCCTGCTCTTTTCTGAGGAACACTGCTATGTGTTTGTTCATTAGTAAATAGGTAGAAATTGTTCACTAAATGCCATAGACTGGGGTTTCAGGTACACAATGTATCTCTCTGCCCTCCAGGATATCATAGTCTATTAAAGGAGGCAGATATGTTTTCACTCATATGTGGATCTTGAGAAACTTAACAGAAGACCAGGGGGGAAGGGAAGGGGAAAAAATAGTTACAAACAGAGAGGGAGGAAGGCAAACCATAAGAGACTCTTAAATACAGAGAAGGATCTGAAGGTTGATGGGGGGGTAGGGGAGAGGGGAAAATGGCTGATGGCATTGAGGAGGGCACTTGTTGGGATGAGCACTGGATATTGTATGCACGCAATGAACCATGGGAATCTACCCCAAAAACTGAGAGCACACTTTACACACTGTATGTTAGCCAATTTGACAATAAATAATATTTAAAAAAAATGAGGCAGATGAATAAACAGACAATTGCAATACAATGTAAGTATTGTGGTAGAGGTAGGCACACAGTAGCCCCTATTCCACACTGTGTGTGTGTGTGTGTGTGTGTGTGTGCGTGTGCGCGTGTGTGTGTGTGCATGTGTGTATGTGCATGTGTCTGTCTGTATGTCTTGTATTAGTGGTGGGGAGAATAAACAAGGAAGGCTTCTGAGAAAGATTATATCTAAGTTAGATCCAGGGCTAGGGTGAGGCAAGTGAGGCTTCTAAGGCAAACATTTAATAAAGCACTTATTCTCAGATTCATGGAAAGTACAGGTGGGCACCAGAGTGTGAATGCCTCCTTAAATTTTGTACCCTAAGTGCCTCACCTGCCTCTTTTCTGTTTTGGTCCTGATCTGAGTTGAATTTCTAAAGGATGAATGAGAATTAAAGAGGGGAGAGAAAACACATAAAAATGGCACAGTTGAGGGGAGTGAGATTATCTCTCTTGATAATGGAGGACATTGAATGTGACTGGAAAGAGTAGGGAGGAGTCAGAGATTAAGACCTAGAGATTGCATAAAGGCTAAGTTAGAGTCTTGGCAGGTAATAAAAGTGAGCAAAGCAGGCTGGATATAGGATGGCAATTGATATTCTGTCTCTGTGACTAGGTAATGAGAGGTAGGGCTGTGGCGAACAAAAAAAGACATGCTCCATCTAAGAGCAGCATCTTTGACTGGGCTCCAGTGATTGTTTCCACCTAAAATATGTGGGTCTACATTGCCATAATCTCTTATTTTTTTCCAGAAAGTGACACCCATATATTTTATGCCTAGTATTAAGTGCCACCAGTAAATTAAAATTGAAAACACAGCAAACCAAACAAAGCATACCTGTTGGCCGAACACACTGCATGGGTTTGTGATGCTGTTGCCTGGGTTAGACAATAAGGGGCCTGGAATACCTCATGAAATATTTTGGATTGTATCCTGAAGCTTATGGGGAGTAATATCCAAATGACAAATGATCAAGCAGGAGACCTAGGCAGATACCCAAAAGATTTGCTTTAACCTTAAAAACTCTGAGTATTATCTGGTAGACCTTACCAGATAATATGTGTTTCTTGTGTTAATTTTAACCATTCTAACAGGTATGCAGTAGTATGACACAGTGGTTTTGATTTGTATGTCTCTGATGATGAGTGAGCATCTTGTCATGCATCTGTTAGCCATCTGGATGTCTTTCTTGGAAAAGTGCCTATTCATATTGTCTGCCCATTTCTTAACTGGATTATTTGTTTTCTGGGTGTTGAATTTGCTAAGATCTATAAAGATTTTGGATATTAACCCTTTATCAGATGTCATTTGCAAATATTTTCTTCCATTACTTACCCTGCCTTTTAGTTTTGTTGATCATTTTGTTCCCTGTGTAGAAAGAAGCTTTTTATCTTCTTGAAATCCCACTAGTTCATGTTTGCTTTTGTTTCCCTTGCCTCTGGTGATGTGTCTAGTAAGAAGTTGCTATGACTGAGGTCAAAGAGGTTGCTGCTTGTATTCTTCTCTGGGGTTTTGATGGTTTTCTGTCTCACATTTAGGTCTTTCATCAATTTTGAATTTATTTTTGTTTATGGTGTAAGAAAGTGGTTCAGTTTCATTCTTCTGAATGTTGCTGTCTAGTTGTCCCAATGCCATTTGTTGAAGAGACTGTCTTTTTACAATTGGATTCTTTTTCCTGCTTTGTCAAAAATTACTTGATGATACAGTTTTGGGTCTATTGCTGGGTTCTCTATTCTGTTCCATTTGTCCATGCGTCTGTTTTGGTGCCAGTACCATACTGTCTTGAATATTATAGCTTAATAATATAACTTGAAATATGGAATCATGATGTCTCCAGTTTTATTTTTCTTTTACAATATTGCTTTGACTATCCAGGGTCTTTTGGGCTTCCACACAAATTTTAGGATTGTTTGTTCTAGCTCTGTGAAAAATGTTGGTGGTATGCTGATGGAGATTGCATTAAATGTGGATTGCTTTGGGTAGTATAAACATTTTAACAATGTTTGTTCTTCCAAACCATGAGAATGGAATACTTTTCCATTTATTTGTATTATCTTCAATTTGTTTTATAAGTGTGCTATAGTTTTCACTGTAAAGATCGTTTACCTGTTTGGTTAAGTTTATTCCTAGGTTTCTAATTGTTTTTGGTACAATTGCAAATGGGATCAATTCCTTGATTTCTTTTTCTACTGCTTTGTTATTGGTGCATAGAAATGCAACTGATTTCTGTACGTTGATTTTATATCCTGTGACTTTGCTGAATTCTTGTATTCGTTCTAGAAATTTTTTGATGGAGTCTTTTAGGTTTTCTACATAGAGTATCATGTTGTATGTAAATAGTGAAAGTTTATCTTTTTTCTTTGATTTGGATGCCTTTAATTTCTTTGTTGTCTGATTGCTGAGGCTAAGACTTCCTTGTTAAATAATACTGGTGAGAGTGGACATCCTTGTCTTGTTCCTGAGTATAGGGGAAATGAAAGGCTCTTAATTTCTCCCCACTGAGGATGATATTAGCCTTAGGATGATATATGGCCTTTATGATGTGGAGGGTTTTTAATCAAGAATGGATGCTGTACTTTGCCAAATGCTTTTTCTGCATCTATTGAGAGGATCATATAATTATAATCCTTTCTATTATTAATATGATGTATCACATTGGTTGATTTGTGAATATTGAACCAGAACTGCATCCCAGGGATAAATCCTACTTGATCATGGTGAATAATTCTTTTAACGTACTGTTGAATTTGATTTGCTAGTATCTTGTTGAGAATTTGTACATCCATGTTCACCAGGGATATTAGCCTGTAATTCTCCTTTTTGTGGGGTCTTTGTCTGGTTTTGGAATGAAGGTAATGCTGGATTATAGAATGAGTTTGTAAGTTTTCCTTCCTTTTATATTTTTTGCAACAGTTTGAGAAGAATAGGTATTAACTCTTCTTTCAGTGTCCGGTAGAATTCCTCTGAGAAGCCATCTGGGCCTGGAATTTTGTTTTTTGGGAGATACTTTATTACTGATTCAGTTCTTTGCTGGTAATGGGTCTGTTCAAATTCTCTATTTCTTCCTGTTTCAGTTTTTGGTAGTTTCTAGGTTTCCAGGAATTTACCCATTCCTTCCAGGGTGCCCTGTTTATTGGCATATAATGTTTTATCATATTGTCTTGTAATTGTTTGTATTTCTGTGGTGTTGTTTATGATCTCTCCCCTTTCATTCATGATTTTATTTCTTTAGGTTCTTTCTCTTTTCTTTTTTATAAGTCTGTCTAGGGGTTTGTGAATTTTATTAATTCTTTAGTAGAACCAGCTCTTAGTTTCATTGATCTTTTCTACTGGTTTTGTTTGTTTCTATATTGTTTATTTCTGCTCTAGTCTTTATTATTTCACTTTAGGCTAGCTTTAGGCTTTATTGACTGTTCCCTTTCTAGTTCCTTCAGGGGTAAGGTTAGGTTGTGTATTTGAGACCATTCTTGCTTCTTGATGTAGATTTGTATTGCAATATACTTCCCTCTTAAGATTGCCTCTGTTGCATAATAAAGGTTTTGTACTGTAGTGTTTTCATTTTATTTTGCTTCTATGCATTTTTAATTTCCTCTTTAATTTCATGGTTAACTCATTCATTCTTTTTTTTTAAATTTTTTTTAACGTTTATTTATTTTTGAGACAGAGAGAGACACAGCATGAACAGGGGAGGGTCAGAGAGAGAGCGAGACACAGAATCTGAAACAGGCTCCAGGCTCTGAGCCATCAGCACAGAGCCTGACGCGGGGCTTGAACTCACGAACTGCGAGATCATGACCTGAGCCGAAGTCGGACGCTTAACCGACTGAGCCACCCAGGCGCCCCAACTCATTCATTCTTTAGTAGGATGTTCTTTTACCTGTAAGTATTTATGTTCTTTCCATTTTTTTTCTTGTGGTTGACTTCAAGATTCATAGTGTCGTGGTGTGAAAATATGCATGGTATGAATTTGATCTTTTTGTACTTGTTGAGTGCTGATTTGTGACCCAGTATGTGATCTATTCTGGAGAATGTTCCATATGCACTAAAAAAAATAATGTGTATTCTGCTGATTTAGGATGGAATGTTCTGTATAAATCTGTTAAGTCCATTTGGTCCAGTGTGTCAGTCAAAGCCATTATTTCCTTTTTGATTTTCTGCTTAGATGATCTGTCCATTGCTGTAAGTGAGGTGCTAAAGTCCCCTACTGTTATTGTATTATTGTCAACGAGTTTCTTTATGTTTGTGATTGGTTGGTTCATATATTTGGGTGTTCCAAGTGGGGGGGCATAAATATTTATAATTGTTAGATCTTCTTAATGGGTAGACCACTTAATTATGGTATAATGTCCTTCATTATCTCTTATTTCAGTCTTTCATTTAAAATCTAAAAAAAAAAAGATAAATATCACTAGTAATAAGAATATTGATACCAAGAATCCCTTACTGTGATACACTGGGAAGGTTATGGTACCACTTTTGTGTTATTTTGCCAAAAATGCATAGCCTCAGGGCACCTGGGTGGCTCAGTTGGTTAAGCTTCTGACTTCAGCTCAGGTCATGAGCTCACAGTTCACAGGTTTGAGCCCCGTGTCATGCTCTGTGCTGACAGCTCAGAGACTGGAGCCCGCTTTGGATTCTGTGTCTCCCTCTCTATTTTCCCCTACCCAGCTCACACTCTGTCTCTGTCTCTCTCTCAAAAATAAATGAACATTAAAAAAATTTTAATTGCAAAAATAAAATAAATAAAATAAAATAAAATAAAATAAAATAAAATAAAATAAAATCTAATTTGTGTGCTATAAATATGGCCACTCCAGCTTCCTTTTGACATCCATTAGCATGATAGATGGTTCTCCATCCTTTTACTTTCAATCTGTCAATGTCTTTAGGTCTAAAATGAGTCTTTTGTAGGCAGCATATAGACATATAAATGAGTTTCTTTATCCATTCTGATACCCAATGTCTTTTGATTGGAGCATTTAGTCCAATTACATTCAGTGAGATTATTGAAAGATATGAGTTTAGTGCTATTCTGTTACCAGTAATGTTGGTGTTTCTGATGATGTTGTCTGGTCCTTTCTAGTCTTTGTTGCTTTTTTTCAAGTCCCACACCAAGGAACCCTCCTCCCCCGCTTAATATTTCTTGCAGGGCTGGTGTAGTCACAAACCTCCTTTAGTTTTTGTTTGTCTGGGAAAGTATTTATTTTTCCTTTTTTTCTGAGTTACATCCTTACTGGAGATAGTATTCTTGGCTGCTTATTATTCCCATGTAGCATGTTGAATTTATCCTGCCACTCCCTTCTGGCCTACCAAGTTTCTTTAGACAGATCAGCTGTGAACCTGATCTGTTTTCCCTTGTAGGGTAAGGACTTCATTCCCTTTGCTGCTTTCTGGATTCTTTCCTTCTTTTTGTATTTTGTAAAGGTTTCTATGATATGTCTTGGCAATGGTCAGCCTTGGTTGAATTTATTGGGAGTTCTCTATGCTTCATTTCCTTTTTTGAATAGTTTGAAAAGCGTGAACATTATCTCTCATTTGAATGTTTGGTAGAATTGCCCCATGAAAACCCCTGGTCTTAGACTTTTCTTTATTGGGAGTTTTTTGATTAGTAGTTAAATTTTCTTCCTAGTAATTGGTCTGTTCAAATTTTCTCTGTCTTAATTGAGTTTTGGAAGATTGTATGTTTTTAGGAATTTATCCATTTCTTCTTGACTGTCCAGTTTGTTGGCATATAATTTTTCATAATATTGTCTTATAATCCATTTTGTTTTTGATGTCAGTTGTCATTTTTTCCTCTTTCATTTCTGATTTTATTAATTTGAGTCCTTTCATTTTTTCTTGATTGTGCATTAAAGGTTTGTCAGTTTTGTTTAGCTTTTCAAAGAACTAGTTTTGGTTTCATTGCTCTTTTAAATTGTTTTAGCCTTATTTCACTTATTTCCATTTTACTTTATTATTATTTCCTTTCTTCTAATAAATTTGTGTTTTGCTTATTCTTTTTCCTGTTCCTTTAGATATAAGGTTAGATTGTTTATTTGAAGTTTGTTTTGCTTTTTGAGGTAGGCTTTTATTAGTGTAAACACCTAAAGTAATTTTTTATAAGTATGTACTTCCTGTTATTTTGTTAATTTTTTCTGGTTGATTTTGTAGTCTTCCTCTGTTCCTTTCTTCTTTTGCTGCATCCCCTGTTGTTTGATGGCTTTCTTTCATGTTCCTTTGTCTTTATTTTTTGTGTGTATGTAGTTTTTTTTTTGTGTGTGTGCTGTTTCTGCTGAAAAAATCAGTTGATAACCTTTTGGGTGTTTCTCTTGTGTGAAACTGTTAGCTTTTCTTTTGTTGAAGATTCTGTTTTTATCTTTAATCTTGGACATTTTAAGTATTGTGGATAATCTCACCTTACTGTGTCTTTTGCTTTTATAAAAATTAACCCTAAACAAGCATTTGCAGGGTTAGCTATTAGAAGGTACTGTAATGATCCATAATATTTGGTTAAAATGTAGGAGTAAGAAGCCTTATAGGACTTCGTATCTCAGAGCCAGAAATAACCATTGCCCAAACCTCTTGTTTTAACGTTTCATATGTATTTTCCAACTTACCATGGACATGAGCAAAGAATGGTGAATATGAGACCATTTGAAAACTGAAAACACCATTCTGAGGAGGGGGAGACAATTAAAGAAACATATGTGACATAGATACTGTGGCTGTGACAGGAGTCACATTATTATCTTACAGTGGTTAGACAGAGCTTTAAATTCATGTCCTCTTTGTGTAGCTAGCTTTGTGACCTTGGCAGTTCCCTTCTATGGACTCTGTTCTCCTTATGATTTAATGAAAGTAGTTGGACTATGATAGATAATATGGAGAAGTTTGAGGCTTTTGATGGTGGGTAACCAGATACAAAAAAAAATCTTTACTTCTTGCCTGTTGACATATACTTTGGTGTGTTTTTAAAGTATTTTGATCACCTAATAAATAAACTTATAAGGTCTTTTAGAGGCCAGTAATGGAATATAATGGTTTTCCTTGATTCAGTTACTTAATTTTAGGTTGATTCAGAACATTTACAAGCTCATTCTATGAGGCCAGCCTTAGCTTGATTCCAAAACCAGACAAAGACCCCACTAAAAACGAGAATTATAGACCAATTTCCTTGATGAACATGGATGCAAAAATTCTCAGCAAGATACTAGCAAATCGAATACAACAATAGATTAAAATAATTTTTCACTATGATCAAGTGGGATTTATTCCTCAGGTGCAAGAGTGGTTCATTATCCCCAAATCAATCAATGTGATACATCACATTAATAAAAGAAAGGATAAGAACCTCATGATACTCTCAATAGATGCAGAAAAAGCTTTTGACAAAACACAACATCATTTCTTGATAAAAACCTTTAAGAAAGTAGGGATAGAAGGAACATACCTCAACATCATAAAGGCCATATATGAAGGACCAACAGCTAAAATCATCCTCAATGGGGAAAAACAGAGAGCTTTACTGCTAAGGTCAGGAACATGACACGAACTTCCACTCTCACCACTGTTGTTCAACATTCTACTGGAAGTCCTGGCCTCAGCATTCAGACAACAAAAAGAAATAATAGGCATATAAATTGGCAAGGAAGAAGTCAAACTTTTGCTCTTCACATACAACATGATACTGTACGCAGAAAACCCAAAAGACACCACCAAAACGCTGCTAGAAACGCTGCTACATTAATTCAACAGTGTCACAGGATATAAAATCAATGTAGAAATCAGTTGCATTTCTATACAGCATTAATGAAGTAGCAGAAAAAGAAGTCAAGGAATTGATCCCATTTATATTTGCAACAAACCCCATGAAATATCTAGGAATAAACCTAACCACAGAGGTAAAAGATGTGTAGGCTGAAAACTATAGAAAGCTTATGAAAGAAATTGAGGAAGACACAAAGACATGGAAAACACTCTATTCTCATGGATTGGGAGAATGAATATTGTTAAAATGTCTATACTATGCAAAGCTATCTACACATTCAAAGCAATCCCAATTAAAATAACACCAGAATTCTTCACAGAGCTAGAACAAATAATTGTAAAATTTTTAAGGAACCGGAAAAAAACCTAAATAGCCAAAGTAATGTTAAAAGAAAACCAAAGCTGGAAGCATCACAATTCTGGAATCCAAGCTGTATTTCAAGCTATAATCATTAAGACAGTATGGTACTAGCAAAAAAAAAAAAAAAAAAAAAAAAACAGACACATAGATCTATGCACCAGATTGAGAACCCAGAAATGGACCCACAAATGTATGGCCAACTATCTTCAACAAAGCTGGAAAAAGTATCCAATGGAAAAAAGACAGTTTCTTCAGCAAATGGTATTGGGAGAACTGGGCAGTAACATCTAGAAACATTAGCATGGACACTTTTTCTTTGCAAATTCATTTTTTTATTTTTAATTTTTTATTTTTTTAAATATGAAATTTATTGTCAAATTGGTTTCCATACAACACCCAGTGTTCATGCCAACAGGTGCCCTCCTCAATACCCATCACCCACCCTCCCCTCCCTCCCACCACCCATCAACCCTCAGTTTATTCTCAGTTTTTAAGACTCTCTTATGCTTTGGCTCTCTCCCACTCTAACCTCTTTTTTTTTTTCTTCCCCTCCCCATGGACTTCTGTTCAGTTTCTCAGGATCCACATAAGAGTGAAATCTTATGGTATCTGTCTTTCTTTGGATGACTTATTTCACTTAGCATCACACTCTCCAGTTCCATCCACGTTGCTACAAAAGGCCATATTTCATTCTTTCTCATTGCCACGTAGTATTCCATTGTGTATGTAAACCACAATTTCTTCATCCATTCATCCGTTGATAGACATTTAGGCTCTTTCCATAATTTGGCTATTGTTGAGAGTGCTGCTATAAACATTGGGGTACAAGTGCCCCTATGCACCAGCACTCCTGTATCCCTTGGGTAAATTCCTAGCAGTGTTATTGCTGGGTCATAGGGTAGATCTATTTTTAATTTTTTGAGGAACTTCCACACTGTTTTCCAGAGAGGCTGCACCAATTTGCATTCCCACCAACAGTGCAAGAGGGTTCCCATTTCTCCACATCCTCGCCAGCATCTATAGTTTACTGTTTTGTTCATTTTAGCCACTGTGACTGGTGTGAGATGATATCTGAGTGTGGTTTGGATTTGTATTTCCCTGATGAGGAGCGACGTTGAGCATCTTTTCATGTGCCTGTTGGCCATCTGGATGTCTTCTGTAGAGAAGTGTCTATTCATGTTTTCTGCCCATTTCTTCACTGGGTTATTTGTTTTTCGGGTGTGGAGTTTGCTGAGCTCTTTATAGATTTTGGATACTTGCCCTTTGTCCGATATGTTATTTGCAAATGTTTTTTCCCATTCTGTTGGTTATCTTTTAGTTTTGTTGATTGTTTCCTTTGCTGTGCAGAAGCTTTTGATCTTCAGGAGGTCCCGGTAGTTCATTTTGGCTTTTAATTCCTTTGCCTTTGGGGATGTGTCAAGTAAGAAATTGATGTGGCTGAGGTCAGAGGTTTTTTCCTGCTTTCTCCTCTAAGGTTTTGATGGATTCCTGTCTCACATTCATGTCCTTTGTCCATTTTGAGTTTATTTTTGTGAACAGTGTAAGAAAGTGGTCTTGTTTCATTCTTCTGCATGTTGCTGTCCAGTTCTCCCAGCACTATTTGTTAAAGAGACTGTCTTTTTTCCATTGGATATTCTTTCCTGCTTTTTCAAAGATTAGTTGGCCATACTTCTGTGGGTCTAGTTCTGGGGTTTCTATTGAGTTCCATTGGTCTATGTGTCTGTTTTTGTGCCTGTACCATGCTGTCTTGATGATTACATCTTTGTAGTAGAGGCTAAAGGCTGGGATTGTGATGCCTCCTGCTTTGGTCTTCTTCAAAATTACTTTGGCTATTCGGGGTCTTTTGTGGTTCCATACAAATGTTAGGATTGCTTGTTCTAGCTTAGAGAAGAATGCTGGTGCAATTTTGATTGGGATTGCATTGAACGTGTAGATAGCTTTGGGTAGTATTGACATTTTAACAATAATTGTTCTTCCAATCCATGACCATGGAATATTTCTCCCTTTCTTTATATCTTCTTCAATTTCCTTCATAAGCTTTCTATACTTTTCAGAATACAGATCTTTTACATGTTTGGTTAGGTTTATTCCTAGGTATTTTATGCTTCTTGGTGCAATTGTGAATGGGATCCGTTTCTTTATTTGTCTTTCTGTTGCTTCATTATTAGTGTATAAGAATGCAACTGATTTCTGTACATTGATTTTGTATCCTGCGACTTTGCTGAATTCATGTATCAGTTCTAGCAGACTTTTGGTGAAGTCTATCGGATTTTCCATGTATAATATCATGTCATGTGCAAAAAGTGAAAGCTTAACTTCATCTTTGCCAATTTTGATGCCTTTGATTTCCTTTTGTTGTGTGATTGCTAATGCTAGAACTTCCAACACTATGTTAAACAACAGCGGTGAGAGTGGATATCCCTGTTGTGTTCCTGATCTCAGGGAAAAAGCTCTCAGTTTTTCCGCATTGAGTATGATATTAGCTGCGGGCTTTTCATAAATGGCTTTTATGATGTTTAAGTATGTTCCTTCTATCCCGACTTTCTTGAGGGTTTTTATTAAGAAAGATGCTGATTTTTGTCAAATGCTTTTTCTGCATCCATTGACAGGCTCATATAGGTCTGTTCTTTTCTTTTATTAATGTGATGTATTACATTGATTTGTGAATGTTGAACCAGCCTGCAGCTCAGAAATGAATCCCACTTGATCATGGTGTATAATTCTTTTTATATGCTGTTGAATTCGATTTGCTAGTATCTTATTGAGAATTTTTGCCTCCATATTCATCAGGGATATTGGCCTGTAGTTCTCTTTTTTTACTGGGTCTCTGTCTGGTTTAGGAACCAAAATAATGCTGGCTTCATAGAATGAATCTGTAAGTTATCCTTCCCTTTCTATTTTTTGGAATAGCTTGAGAAGGATAGGTATTATCTCTACTTTAAATATCTGGTAGAATTCTCCTGGGAAGCCATCTGGTCCTGGACTCTTATTTGTTGGGAGATGTTTGATAACTGATTCAATTTCTTTGCTGGTTATGTGTCTGTTCAAGCTTTCTATTTCTTCCTGTTTGAGTTTTGGAGGTTTGTGGGTGCTTAGGAATTTGTCCATTTCTTCCAGGTTGTCCAGTTTGTTGGCATATACTTTTTCATAGTATTCCCTGATAATTGCTTGTATTTCTGAGTGGTTGGTTGTAATAATTCCGTTTTCATTCATGACTTTATCTGTTTGGGTCATCTCCCTTTTGTTTCTGAGAAGCCTGGCTAGAGGCTTATCAATTTTGTTTATTTTTTCAGAAAACCAACTTTTTAGTTTCATTGATCTGTTCTAGTTTTTTTTTTTATATTCCATATTGTTTATTTCTGCACTGATATTTATCATTTCTCTTCTTCTGCTTGGTTTGAGGGTTTATTTGCTACTCTGCTTCTATTTCCTTTAGGTGTGCTGTTAGATTTTGTAATGGGATTTTTCTTGTTTCTTGAGATAGGCCTGGATTGCAATGTATTTTCCTCCTCTCAGGACTGCCTTTGCTGCATCCCAAAGCATTTAGATTGTTGTCTTTTCATTTTCATTTGTTTCCATATATTTTTAAATTTCTTCTCTAATTGCCTGGTTGACCCATTCATTCTTTAGTAGGGTGTTCTTTAACCTCCATGCTTTTGGAGGATTTCTAGACTTTTTCCTGTGGTTGATTTCAAGCTTCATAGCATTGTGGTCGGAAGTGTGCATGGTGTGATCACAATTCTTGTATACTTATGAAGGGCTGTTTTTTGACCCAGTATGTGATCTATCTTGGAGAATGTTCCATGTGTACTGAGAAGAAAGTATATTCTGTTGCTTTGGGATGCAGAGTTCTAAAAAGATCTGTCAAGTCCATCCGATCCAATGTATCATTCTGGGCCCTTGTTTCTTTATTGATTCTGTGTCTAGATGATGTAGTCATTGTTGTAAGTGGAGTATTAAAGTCCCCTTCAGTTACCACATTCTTATCAATAAGGTTGCTTTTGTTTGTGGTTGTTTTATATATTTGGGGGCTCTGTATTTGGTGCATAGACATTTATAATTGTTAGCTCTTCCTGATGGATAGACCCTGTAATTATTACATAATATCCTTCTTCATCTCTTGTTACATCCTTTAATTTAAAGTCTAGTTTGTCTGATATAAGTATGGCTCCTCCAGCTTTCTTTTGACTTCCAGTAGCATGATAGATAGTTCTCCATCCCCTCACTTTCAATCTGAAGGTGTCCTCAGGTCTAAAATGAGTCTCTTGTAGAAAGCAAATAGATGGGTCTTGTTTTTTTTTTTTTTTATATCCATTCTGATACCCTATGTCTTTTGGTTGTAGCATTTAGTCCATTTACATTCAGTGTTATTACAGAATGATATGGGTTTAGAGTCATTGTGATGTCTGTAGGTTTCATGCTTGTAGTGATGTCTGTGGTACTTTGTCTCACAGGATCCCCCTTAGGATCTCTTGTTGGGCTGGTTTAGTGGTGATGAATTCCTTCAGTTTTTGTTTGTTTGGGAAGACCTTTATCTCTCCTATTCTAAATGACAGACTTGCTGGATAAAGGATTCTCGGTTGCATATTTTTTCTGTTCATCACATTGAAGATTTCCTGCCATTCCTTTCTGGCCTGCCAAGTTTCAGTAGAGAGATCCATCACGAGTCTTATCGGTCTCCCTTTATATGTTACAGCACGTTTATCCCTAGCTACTTTCAGAATTTTGTCTTTATCCTTGTATTTTGCCAGTTTCACTATGATATGTCATGCAGAAGATCTATTCAAGTCATGTCTGAAGGAAGTTCTCTGTGCCTCTTGGATTTCAATGCCTTTTTCCTTCCCCAGTTCAGGGAAGTTCTCAGCTATGAAATCTTCAAGTACACCTTCAGCACCTTTCTCTCTCTCTTCCTCCTCTGGAATCCCAATGATGCATACATTATTGGGTTTCATCACATCACTTCATTCTCTAATTCTCTCCTCATACTCCTGGATTTTTTTGATCTCTCTTTTTCTCAGCTTCCTCTTTTTCCATAATTTTATCTTCCAATTCACCTATTCTCTCCTCTGCCTCTTCAATCTGAGCTGTGGTCGCCTCCATTTTATTTTGCACCTCATTTATAGCATTTTTTAGCTCCTCACAACTATTTCTTTGTCCCTTGATCTCAGTAGCAATAGATTTTCTGCTGTCCTCTACGCTTTTTTCAAGCCCAGTGATTAATTTTATGACTATTATTTTAAATTCATGTTCTGTTACTTTGCTTAAATCATTTTTGATCAGTTCATTAGCTGTCACTACTTCCTGGAGTTTCTTTTGAGGAGAATTCTTCTGTTTTGTCATTTTGGATAGTCCCTGAGTGGCGCGGAACTGCAGGGCTCTTCCTCTGTTCTGTCTGGAGTAACTTTTGTTTCTGGGTGGGGCCGCAGTCCGACCTGATGTCTGCCCCCAGCCCACCGCTGGGGTCATAGTCTGACTGGTGTGTACCTTACCTTCCCCTCTCCCAGGGGCTGGACTCACTGCTGAATGGTGCGGCCCCTGTCTGGGCTACTTGCACACTGCCAGGCTTGTGGTGCTGATTAGATGGGATTTGGCATATTAGCCTTGGTGGATCTGCAAGGTGCACAGGGGCCAGAAGGGAAGGCTCAGCTCACTTTGCCTTCGATGGTCCACTGTGGGAGGGGCCCTGAGGCACCGGGAGGGAGGCAGACCCATTAGAGGGATGGATCCACAAAAGCACAGCGCTGGGTGTTTGCGCAGTGCAAGCAAGTTCCATGACAGGAACTGGTTCCCTTTGGGATTGTGGCTGGGGAATTGGCGAGGGAGATGGCACTGTCCAGCGCCTTTGTTCCCCACCGAGCTGAGCTCTGTCCTCTAGGTTTCAACAACTCTCCCTTACATTGTCCTCTAGCCCTCCTGCTCTCTGAGCAGAGCTTTTGACCTATAACATTCCAGAAGTGAATTCATGCTGGTTGTCAGAACTCACGGAGTCTGGCCCTTCTGCTTTTGCAAGCCAGAGTCGGGGGCTCTGCCCTGCCAGGCGGGCTGCTCCTCCACTGCCCCTGCTCGTTCCCACCAGTCCGTGTGGTGCGCACCACCTCTCAGCCCTTCCTACCCTCTTCTGTGGGCCTTTTGTCTACGCTTGGCTCTGGAGAGTCCATTCTGCTATTCTTCTGGCAGTTTTCTGGGTTATTTAGGCAGATGTGGGTGGAATCTAAGTGATCAGCAGAACGCGGTGAGCCCAGCGTCCTCCTACGCTGCTACCTTCCAAGAATCCATCATAAAGAAAAACCATGGACACTTTCTGACACTATACAGAAAAATAAACTAAAAATGGATGAAAGACCTAAACGTAAGATAGGAAGCCATCAAAATCCTAGAGGAGAAAACAGGCAACAACCTCTTTGACCTCAGCCGAAGCAACTTCTTACTAGACGTGTCTCTGGAGGCAAGGGAAATAAAAGCAAAAATGAACTATTGGAATCTAGATAAAAACTTCTGCACAGTGAGGGAAACAATCAACAAAACTACAGAATGGGAGAAGATATTTGCAAGTGACATATTGGATAAAGAGTTAGTATCCAAAATCTCTAAAGCATTTATCAAACTCAGCATCCAAAATCAAATAATCCAGCGAATAAATGGGCAAAAGACATGAACATATACTTTTCCAAAGAAGACATCCAGATAGGTAACAGACACATGAATACATGCTCAACATCACTCATCATCAGGGAAATACAATGGGATACAATCAAAACCACAATGGGATACCACCTCACACCTATCAGAATAGGTAAAATTAACAACTCAAGAAACAACAGATGTTGGTGAGGATGTGGAGAAAGGGGTGCCCTCTTACAGTGTTCATGGGAATAAAAATTGGCGCAGCCACTCTGGAAAGCATCATGGAGGTTCCTCAAAAAATGAAAAATGGGACTACCTTATCCCAGCAATTGCACTACTATGTTTTTACCCAAAGGATACAAAAATAAAAATTTGAAATGGTACATGCACAAAATTTATAGCAGCACTCCCAACAATAACCAAATTATGGAAAAATGCCCAAATGTCCATTGACTGATGAGTGGATAAAGAAGGAGTGGTATATATATACAATGGAATATAACTCAGCGATTATAAAGACTTATATCTTGGCATTTGGAATAACATGGATAGAACTAGAATATATTATGCTAAGCAAAATAAGTCGGTCAGAGAATGACAAATATATGATTTCACTCCTGGAATTTAGGAAGCAAAACAGCTGAACGTAGGGAAAGAGAAGGAAAAATAAGATAAAAACTGGGAGGCAAACCATAAGAGACTCTTAAAGACAGAGAACAAACTGAGGATTGCTGTGGGGTGTTGGTGTAGGGGATGGGCTGAATGGGTGATGGTCATTAAGGAGATCCCTTTTTGGGATGAACACTGGGTGTTACATGTAAGTCATGAATCACTACATTCTACTCTGGAAACCATTAGTACACTATATGTTAATTAACTTGGATTCAAATGAAATAAAATAAAAATAATATATTGAACAATCACAGAATTTTTATTGAGAGTAACTCATTTTTTATTTTATTTTTATTTATATAATTTATTTTTAAATAATTTATTTTTATTAATTATTTTATTAATATTTATTAATTGAGGTGACCAGATTACTTCAGTGGAATGGTTGAGAAATGACCTCTGAAATGCTGCTCTTTAATAAAAGCAATAGAAACACCAATAGACATTTTCAAAATCAACTTTTTAAGATCTCTGGACATTAACCAAAATTTGAAATAATAGAAGGTGTGCTTGTTCAAGGAAAATAGCTGAGTAATTAATAGAACAGTGAGCTTTGTGGTTTTTTGCCCTGTATTCTATACCCCTTTCTTCAGCTCCATAGTAGCTTTGAAAACTGTGAGCTGGATAGTTTTGGAAGCTGTGAATATCATGATTTTAGTAGCCACTGCAGAGGGCAGAAGGGGATTGTAGCTCCCCTAGAGCTGAAATATATTACTCTTATGGGTTGCCTTATTTGAATTGACTCATAGCTGGCTTACTGCAAATGGATTTTTCCTTAGAGTTTCCTTTTCAAAACAATCAATTAGTAGTGATTGTTCAGTACTGCAGTTCTCTTAGGCAGCATAAATTGTGATAGCAACCAAGAAGCTGAACAATAAACTTAAAAAGAAAAACTGGAGAATGAAATGTCCATAGAGAGCTTTGAAAAGTTGCTACATATTCCTATAAGTATGGAAGATCACATGCACATTTAGGGCTTTGCTTATATGTATTGTTTTGTGCCTGTCTAGAAAAGATTTTAGAAGGCTATATTGTCTTACTTCTGGCTGACCTTGAAGCTCTGGGAGGGAAGATTAAGGCAGAATTATAAACTAATTGGCTGAGTGTTGAAGGCACTCACCAACACACACAAGAGCCCTTCAACAAAGCCTGGGATACTTAATGGTTCAATGCATTTAAATACATCTCTGTCTAATCATTAGCTGACCACTAAGCTAACTGACCAGAGATGTCAGTGGCTTCATATGATAAAGAATACAGACTTTATAGCATTAGCCACAAACTCACTAAACAAACAGCAACAACAAGAACAAATTTGGGGAAAAGACAGGTTTTGATTTCTGATTTGTCACATTACATCATTTAAAATGTTCTCTTTTCAACAAAATTATGAGAAGTGTCAAGAAATAAGAAAATTGGGGCACGTGGCTCAATCAGATAAGCGTCCGACTTTTTATCTTTTCTCGGGGCATGATCTCATGGTATTTTAGATTGAGCCCTGTTTTGAGCTCTGTGCTGACAGCACAGAGCCTTCTCAGGGTTCTATCTCTGCCTCTCTCTCTCTCTCTCTGCCCCTCCTCTGCTCTCTCTCTCTTTCTCTCTCTCTCAAATTAAATAAATATTTTTAAGAAAAGCAATACGAAAATGGGCCATGAATAAGGGAAAAAAGTCCACAATCAATAGAAACTGTCCCTGAGGAAAACAAATCATTGCACTTCCTGGGAAAAGAGTTTCAATGATGTATTTCTAATATTAGAAACATATTTACTTAATAAAAAAGAGCCATTTAAAACTGTGCAGTTGAAAAGTACGATAACTGAAATGAAAATTCACAACAGGGGCTTAACCTCAAATGTTTACTGGTAGAAGATAGAATCAATAAATATTAAGATAGATGAATTGAGATCATACAATCTGTGGAAAAAAGTAAATTAAAAAATGAACAGAACTTCAGAGACCCATAACAGAATATACATAATGGCAGTCTCAGAAGAGGATAGAGAGAAAAGATAGAAAAGATATTTGAGTTAACAAAGGTAAAAACCTTGCTAAATTTGATGAAAAACTTTAGTCTGCTCATATAACAAATTCAACAAACCAAGGGAAGGAAAACTCAAATACATGCTTAAACATACTACAGCCAAATTTGGAAGAAAAAGAATAGGAGACATGAACAATACCATAAATCAACTATACCTAACACATTTCCCTACCCAAGAGCAGTAGAATATATATTTTTTCATGTGTGCAAGGAATATTGTCCAGGAGAGACCATACGTTAGGCCATAAAACAAGCCTCAATAAACTTAAATGAATGAAAATCATACAAAATAAATTTGCTGAATACAATGAAAGGAATTTAGAAATTAATAACAGAAAGTTAGAAAAGTCACAAATATGTGGAAATTAAACAGCATACTCCAAATTAATCAATTGATTAAATTTAGAGGTAATCACAAAGGAAATGATAAAATACTTTGCAAATAGAAAAAAAAAAACATAGTATATCTAACCTTATGGAATTCAGCTAAACAATGAATGGAAGGAATTTTGTAGCTTCAAATTTCCTACTTTAAGAAAGAACAAAGGTACCAAATCAATAACAGAACATTTTATCTTAAGTCACTGAAAAAAATGAGGAGCAAAGTCCAACACAAACAGAATGAATGAAATTAGAATAGAGAAGACATTAATGAAGTAGACAATAAGAAAACAATAGATAACAACAAAACCAAACATTTGCTTATTGAAAAGTTAAACAACATTGACAAACCCTTAGCTAGACTAACCAGGAGCAATACTAAATTACTAAAATTGGGAATGAAGTACAGGCCATTACCATTGACCTTACAGAAGTAAAACTGATTATAAGGAAATAGTATAAACATGTCTATACCTACAAATAAGATAACCTTAGTGAAATCAAATTCCTAGGAATATACAAACTACTAAAACTGGTGAAACAGAAAATGTTACTGGACCTATAACAAATAAAGCGATTTAATTTTTAATTGAAAAATATCCCACAATTCATTCTGTAGGTCCAGCATTACCCTGATACAAAAACCAAAAGCATCCCATGTTCATGTGTCAGATGACTTAATATTGTTAAATTGGCAACAATCCCCATATCCATCTACACATTCAGTGTAGTACCTATCAAAATCTCAGCAGCTATTTTTTCTGAAATTGTCAAGGTGGTACTAAAATTCATATGGAAATTCAAGGGGCCTAGAATAGCCAAATAATCTTGAAAAAGAACAATATTGGATAACTCATACTTCCCCATTTGAAAACTCATTACTCCTTTGTATGTTCTTTACTATTACCACAATTGTTTGGTATTGGCATAAGAACAGATACAGAGATCAATAGAATAAAAATAAGAGTACAAATACAGTCCCTTATTATATGGCCAATTGGTTTTTGACAAGAGTGTCAAGATAATTAATTAGGGGAAAGAATAGTCTTTTTGATAAATGGTGCTGAGATAATAGGATAAATACAAGTGAAAAAACGAAGTTGGACCTTTATAGCATACAAAAGTTAACTCAAAATGGATCAAACAGTTAAATGTAAAAGCTAAAATTATAAATCTCTTAGTAGGAAAAAAAAGATATAAGTCTTCACAACCTTGACTAAGCAGTGGTTTCTTACATAAGACCAACAAAGTACAAGCAATAAAAGAAAAGGTAGATAAATTGGATTTCAACAAAATTTTAAACTTTTGTTCTTCAAAGGGCACCATAATGAAAGTGAAAGTCACACACACAGTGCCCCAAAATTTTGCAAATTATCTATCTGATAAGGGGGACATTTTGTCCAGAGTAGATAAAGTACTCTTACAACTCAATAATAAAGACAATTAGCCCAGTTACAAAATGGGCAAAGTGATTGGATAAATGTTTTTTCTTGCAATATTTTATTTAAATTCAAGTTAGTTAACATATAGTGTAGTAGTATTGGTTTCAGGAGTAGAATTTAGTGATTTATCACTTAGATGTAGCACCCAGTGCTTATCCCAACAAGTGCCCTCCTTAATGCCCATCATCTACTTAACACCCCCCCCATCTCCCTCCATCAATCCTGTTAGTTCTCTATCTTTAAGAGTCTCTTATGGCTTGTTCCCCTCTCTCTATTTCTCTCCCCTTTCCCATATGTTCATCTGTTTTGTTTCTTAAATTCCATATATCAATGAAATCATATGGTATTTGTCTTTCTCTCACTTATTTCACTTAGCATAATACACTCTAGTTCCATACAAAGGAGATAATTAAATGACCAATAAGCACAGACAAAGATTCTCAGTATCATTAGGAGTTAGGGTAAAACAAAACCACAATGAGATACCACTTCAAACCCACTAGGATTGTGGGCAACAAAAAGACAGGTAATAACAAATCTTGGTTAGGACATGGAGAAATTTGAAACTTCATACGTTGCTTTGTTCATAGAAAATTGTGTAGATGATTTTGAAAACAATTTTGTCAGTTCTTCAAAAAGTTCAACATAGAGTTACCATAAGATTCAGCAATTCCATGCCTAGCTATGCACGCCCCTAAAACAAAAAAAATCCACACTAAATTTGTACATACATATTCATGGATACATTATTCATAATAGCCAATAAATGGTAACACCGTGTCTTTCAGTTGATAAATGGTTGAATAAATCTGATATAGCCATACAATGGAATGTTATGTGGCAATAAAAAATGAAGTATTGATAGTACAACATGGAATAGCCCTGAAAATATTATGCTAAGTGAAAGAAAGTCACAAAAGACCACATAGTGTATGATTTCATATTTATGTAAAATGTCTAGAGTAGGCAAATCCATGGAGATAGGAAGTAGGTGAGTGGTTGACTGAATACAGGAGGAAGATTGGAATGGGGAGTGATGCTAATGAGTTAATGCTTCTTTTAGGGGTGATAAAACGATCTGGAATAGCAATGGTGGTTGCACAACTTTGAGAATATACTAAAAACCAATGAGTTGTATACTTTAAAATGGTACATTTTATGGTATATAAATAATATCTCAATTTTAAAAAGTTATGTAACTATTTAGCCAAATATAAATATTGTCAAATATTTTTTTCCTCATGAATGATGAGGCCTGACTAATTTTATTTTATTTTTTTTCAATATATGAAGTTTATTGTCAAATTGGTTTCCATACAACACCCAGTGCTCATCCAAAAGGTGCCCTCCTCAATACCCATCATCAACCCTCCCCTCCCTCCCACCCCCCCATCAACCCTCAGTTTGTTATTAGTTTCTAAGAGTCTCTTATGCTTTGGCTCTCTTCCACTCTAACCTCATTTTTTTTTCCTTCCCCTCCCCCATGGGTTTCTGTTAAGTTTCTCAGGATCCACATAAGAGTGAAACCATATGGTATCTGTCTTTCTCTGGATGGCTTATTTCACTTAGCATCACACTCTCCAGTTCCATACATGTTGCTACAAAGGGCCATATTTCATTCTTTCTCATTGCCACATAGTATTCCATTGTGCATATAAAACACAATTTCTTTATCCATTCATCCGTTGATAGACATTTAGGCTCTTTCCATAATTTGGCTATTGTTGAGAGTGCTGCTATAAACATTGGGGTACAAGTGTCCCTATGCATCAGTCCTCCTGTATCCCTTGGGTAAATTCCTAGCAGTGCTATTGCTGGGTCATAGGGTAGGTCTATTTTTAATTTTTTGAGGAACCTCCACACTTTTCCAGAGTGGCTGCACCAATTTTCATTCCCACCAACAGTGCAAGAGGGTTCCCATTTCTCCACATCCTCTCCTGATTTATAGTCTCCTGATTTGTTCATTTTGGCCACTCTGACTGGTGTGAGGTGATATCTGAGTGTGGTTTTGATTTGTATTTCCCTGATGAGGAGCGACGTTGAGCATCTTTTCATGTGCCTGTTAAGCCTGACTAATTTTAAACACATACCTGCTGGTAGTAGCTTCCCCCATCTCTGATAATCTATTCAGATGATATTTAGTAACCTAATCTTTGGTTACCTCTACCTGGAGAGTTGTGGGCAGTGTGACAATGGCAAGACTCTAGCAGCAAGGCAGGTCTGAATTTGTAA